>NC_085019.1:1001677-1092678 GCF_963692335.1 Osmerus eperlanus
ATGGTTCTTTAAAGCACACATAAACACATATATAGCCGACAATGCTTTGGGGAGGGAGACCACTATAAAACCACTCTAAGTGGACTAGCAGGAGGTTCTAACAGGAGGTAAAGAAACAGTGACATCTAGTGATTGAGCGAAAGCATGTTCTGAGATTCGGCCGATCTTTCTGAATGGTTCCAGTATAAATTACATTCTGGATTTTTATTGATTCAATATCCTATTCCTATATTTTTAGGAAATATTGACGTGTGGAAATTTTGTAAAAAAACTCTAATCTGAGGTCACATTTGACGCAGAAATAAAAATTCGCTTTGTCCAGATGACGTCACGTAGTCAACAAGGAAATCTTCCAGTCAATGCGCTGGTCTTTGATTGGACATTTCGAACGTCAATCATAGTTGAGAAGGCTTGCTGGGATTGAACAGGTTGAGGAAGGCTGCAGAAACCACCAACTAAATAAACAACGTATTGACTAAACACGCAAACTGGTATGTAACATTTTACAATTTCCGTTAGTATTTAAGTTTCTACTTTGGTTGTTGAAACGTGGTGCAAGTTGAGTTTCGCTACGCAAAGGACGATGTAGCCTAATGTTTGAAGCAAACGATCTTGAAATCAATGGAGCAGGCGCAAATGCTGAGACTCGCGCATTCTATTACGGGTTTCATTTATTTAAAAAGCTTGGCGCAGCTCCAGTCATCTACAGTAGGCCTGTTTCACTTCTGTTGTAGAACGTATGTTTCGGTTTTACTGGTCGTTGTGAACAAGCTAGCCAACATCATCATCGTGCTATGATCTCGTGACTTTCCTGAAACAAACAGCCATCTGGCATTGCGCTGACTGTATTTGTCAGGCCCGTTATAAGGTGTCGCTTCTAAGCTAGCTAGCTGGCCACGTGACAGTGTTTTCACACGCCCTCATCTGAACAAGCTAGGCCTGGCCATGTTTCTCACCGGCGTGTTTGTCACTCGTCGGTGCAGGAAGGGCTCAGCGCGGTGTGGGTGCCCAGGGATCCACTGCCTGAGTGTGGGGAGCGAAGCGGACGGACCCCCCCAGCCATGAACCACACCAAAGGAGGACTAGTCATCTTTAGCGCTAACTCTCATCCCTCCAGCCGAGAGTTGAGCAGAAGGATTTCCGAGTGAGTACATGCACGGCTGGACAAGCAGAAAACTCACGGACATATTCGAGGTTTAGTGTCAACATGTATACAGTACACCTTCTGCCAGACATGCATTCACACCAACAGTCAGACTTGGTGTCTGTCTACCTGCAGTCATTATATCTATAGTGTGTTGCAGTTTAGGGTCATAGTTCAGCTATGGATTCTATCTCAGGAGAGGATTTAACATTGTGCTCTTCTTGGGCATGAAAAGGTCAGCATGATCTCCCACAGGAACACAGTACTTCCTGTTTGTGTCTCCCTTCGCAGGCGGTTGGGGGTGGAACTTGGGAAGGTGCAGGTGTACCAGGAAGCTAACCGAGGTGCGGTACTGACCCCTCATGTACCCCAGCAGCTTGTTAAACCACTGGTGGTGTGTGTACAAGTGTGTGCGTGTAGTACAGTAGAGCTGCAACCAGGAGCTAAGCATACCGGCTTTACCCATGCTCTCTCACTCTCCCTTTCGCTCTCTCCCCCGCATTTTGTTTTATAATCAATGTTGCGTGGGAAGAACATTCTTGGCATGACTTGTTGTACAGTGCATGTAGTGTGTAAGTGTGTGTGATAGGGCCAAAGTGAATGTGTGTGTGTGTGTGGGACACAGAGAGAGAGTGTGTGTGTGAGAGAGAGTATGTGAGAAATAGCAGAGTAGAGCATGAGGTCTCTAATGAGTGGCAGACTGTATGTATGTGTATGTGTGTGTGGGACAGAGAGAGAGTGTGTGTGTTTTAAGAAAACTGAAGCCTACTTCACATCTCCCTGTTACCATAGAGACACGTGTGCAGATCCAGGAGTCGGTCAGAGGAAAAGATGTTTTCATCATCCAGACTGTGTCCAAGTATGTAAACACACACACACACCAAGGCCCTTATGCTGCTGGCTGCCACAACTCTCCCATTTGGAGAATGAAAGAGTCTCCTTCTCCCTCTCCCTCCCCCCTCCTCCTCTCCCTCTCCCCTCCTCTCTCTCCTGCCCTCCCTCCCCTCCCCCTCATCCCCTCTCTGCAGGGATGTGAACACCACCATCATGGAGATGCTGATCATGGTGTACGCGTGTCGGACGTCGTGCGCCCGGAACATCATCGGGGTGCTTCCCTACTTCCCCTACAGCAAGCAGTGTAAGATGAGGAAGAGGGGCTCCATTGTGTCCAAGCTGCTGGCCTCCATGATGTGCAAAGCAGGTGAGGGGAACACACACACACACCGACCCATGGAAACACACACACACACACTTGTGCTACACAAACTGACTCATGTACACGCACACACCTTTCCTGCCTAGTTTTTGGAGGAACAGAGCTGTCTCACCTTAGTGTGTGTGTGTGTGTGTGTGTGTGTAGGTCTGACTCATCTCATCACCATGGATCTCCATCAAAAGGAGATTCAAGGCTTCTTCAACATCCCAGTGGACAACCTACGGGCCTCTCCCTTCCTTCTACAGTACATCCAGGAGGAGGTACACACACACTCACACACACACACACACACTGCTACACACACACACACACACACACACACACTGCTACACACACACTCTCACACACACACACACACTGCTACACACACACTCACACACACACCTCAGCATGTTGTACATGTCACAGAAGGTAAACATGATTCCTGTATTCTGTACGCATCTGCAGATCCCAGACTATAGAAATGCTGTGATTGTGGCCAAATCTCCTGCCTCTGCCAAAAGGTAGTCTCTCTCTGCACCTCTTCACATATCAGTGTGTTGGAGAGTGTTAGAGTGTGGCCTTACTGTGTGTGTGTGTGTGTGTGTGTGCGCGCGCAGGGCCCAGTCCTTCGCTGAGCGCTTGCGTCTGGGTATAGCTGTGATCCACGGGGAGGCCCAGGATGCAGAGTCAGACCTGGTGGACGGGCGCCATTCTCCCCCCATGGTCAGGACCACAGGAGCCATCCACCCCAGCCTGGAGATACCATGTAACACACACACACACACACACACCTGTACAACACACACACCTGTACAACACACACACCTGTACAACACACACACCTGTACAACACACACACCTGTACAACACACACACACCTGTACAACACACACACCTGTACAACACACACACCTGTACAACACACACACCTGTACAACACACACACACCTGTACAACACACACACCTGTACAACACACACACCTGTACAACACACACACCTGTACAACACACACACCTGTACAACACACACACCTGTACAACACACACACCTGTACAACACACACACACCTGTACAACACACACACCTGTACAACACACACACCTGTACAACACACACACCTGTACAACACACACACCTGTACAACACACACACACCTGTACAACACACACACCTGTACAACACACACACCTGTACAACACACACACACCTGTACAACACACACACACCTGTAAAACACACACACACCTGTACAACACACACACCTGTACAACACACACACACCTGTACAACACACACACCTGTACAACACACACACCTGTACAACACACACACCTGTACAACACACACACACCTGTACAACACACACACACCTGTACAACACACACACACCTGTACAACACACACACCTGTACAACACACCTACTGTACGCACACTCAAAATTCCATCTGTCTGGAGCATGCGCCATGTCTGTCCTAAACTCCAGCTCACATGTAGATTGTACCTCCTCTCCCTCTCCCTCTGTGTGTGTATGTGTGGACAGTGCTGATCCCTAAAGAGAAGCCCCCCATCACCGTGGTGGGAGATGTAGGAGGGCGCATCGCCATCATCGTGGTGAGCCTCACTCGTTCTGGAGGCGGGACACCGATTTTTTTTGTTGTTGCGTCTGTGGAGTTCCTAATGATTGACAGCTCCCGTCCGTCTGACCCCGCCCCCTAGGATGACATCATCGATGATGTGGACAGTTTTGTGGCGGCGGCCGAGACTCTGAAGGAGCGCGGGGCGTACAAGATCTTTGTCATGGCAACGCACGGCATCCTGTCCTCGGACGCACCCAGACTCATAGAGGAGTCTGCTATCGACGAGGTGTGTGTGTCTGTGCGTGTTCTACTTACGTGACCACAACAGTCCGTGGGTGTGTATAACATGTCTTCTCTGCAGGTGGTGGTCACCAACACCATTCCTCATGAGCTGCAGAAGCTGCAGTGTCCTAAGATCAAGACGGTGGACATCAGCATGATCCTGTCAGAGGCCATCAGACGCATCCATAACGGGGAATCCATGTCCTATCTGTTCCGCAACATAGGGATGGACGACTGAACACACACACAGGCCCCCACACACACACTCTAACCAGGATCTGGACGTGTGCTGGTGTGTGTTAGTGGACAGAGTATGAGGGTAAAGGCTGTGCTCTGGGTTTCCTATGACTGAACAGAAATACTGATATTTAAACCGTTCTGACAATAGTTGGCCAACTAGTTTGTTGCCATAGCGATGTTAGACATACAGGGTTCCGGGACTGGACTAAGTTATAGCTGGGAATCAAGACTGAAGCAGGTCTTTGTTATTGGTACTCACATGAAATGTTTTTGTATTCATATACTTCTATATCACTGAGATGAATAAATGAAAATAACTTAATTGAATTGTGTCCTGTTTTAACCACATCTACCAGAATCTTCTAGCATGCATGGAAATCCTGTCACCCCTCTCTCTGAACGGCCCACGTTCTGGATCAGCAGGCTGTGAAGGACCAGAGTGTGCGCAGGCGAATGAGAGAAATCTAGAATCCAGAGGACTATGGTCCCACCTACCTGGTTTATGGCTGTCAGGAGGAGCTAAACAGTTTATTTAGTGTAGAGAAACCTTCTGAGACAGATCAGGCCAGAGAGCCAGAGAGCCAGGCCCTGCTCCCAGATCAGGCCAGAGAGCAGGGCCCTGCTCCCAGATCAGGCCAGAGAGCAGGGCCCTGCTCCCAGATCAGGCCAGAGAGCCAGGCCCTGCTCCCAGATCAGGCCAGAGAGCAGGGCCCTGCTCCCAGATCAGGCCAGAGAGCAGGGACCTGCTCCCAGATCAGGCCAGAGAGCAGGGCCCTGCTCCCAGATCAGGCCAGAGAGCAGGGCCCTGCTCCCAGATCAGGCCAGAGAGCCAGGCCCTGCTCCCAGATCAGGCCAGAGAGCCAGAGAGCATGGCCCTGCTCCCAGATCAGGCCAGAGAGCCAGAGAGCAGGGCCCTGCTCCAAGATCAGGCCAGAGAGCCAGGCCCTGCTCCAAGATCAGGCCAGAGAGCCAGAGAGCATGGCCCTGCTCCCAGATCAGGCCAGAGAGCCAGAGAGCATGGCCCTGCTCCCAGATCAGGCCAGAGAGCCAGAGAGCAGGGACCTGCTCCCAGATCAGGCCAGAGAGCCAGAGAGCAGGGCCCTGCTCCCAGATCAGGCCAGAGAGCCAGGCCCTGCTCCAAGATCAGGCCAGAGAGCAGGGCCCTGCTCCCAGATCAGGCCAGAGAGCCAGAGAGCAGGGCCCTGCTCCCAGATCAGGCCAGAGAGCAGGGACCTGCTCCCAGATCAGGCCAGAGAGCAGGGACCTGCTCCCAGATCAGGCCAGAGAGCAGGGACCTGCTCCCAGATCAGGCCAGAGAGCAGGGACCTGCTCCCAGATCAGGCCAGAGAGCAGGGACCTGCTCCCAGATCAGGCCAGAGAGCAGGGACCTGCTCCCAGATCAGGCCAGAGAGCCAGGCCCTGCTCCAAGATCAGGCCAGAGAGCAGGGACCTGCTCCCAGATCAGGCCAGAGAGCAGGGACCTGCTCCCAGATCAGGCCAGAGAGCAGGGCCCAAGCACCTGCTCCCAGTAGGCACACAGGCTGTGTGCCCGACCAGGAACCAGCACAATCACCTCCTTGCTTCATGAGTTTATTCCTGTTACTTTTTCAACAAATTAAACAGCATGCTTTGGATTACGATTACGTCGAGTTAGACATCTTACCCCTAATGTAACGATGATTCCTCACACATTGGACTTTGTTCAAACTGAATCACATTTCAATCAGACTGGAGTTTTATTATTTATGGATGTATATTATATCTCTAGTTTCTGACATGTTTGTTTCCACAATTCCATTCTGAACAGCTATCTATGTACATGTATGATGAACGAGGAAACACAGGGTTAAAGTGTCGGCGTGTGCTAGGAGTCGTCTGGAGAGCAGGATATGACCTGCTGTCTACTTCCTGTTTGTTCAGGGCATCTGAACTTGTTTCAACCCTCCTTAGTGAAAGCTCATGCCATCATCAAAACAACTTGACTCATCACCGCTTCACTATGGTGATCAAGTGAATATAGAGGGTGGCACATACAAGATTGGGGTTTCCATGGTTTCTATAAAACATACAAATTGAACTTTTGGATGTTTCTAAACCCATTCCTCCAAAACGTATAATGACCAGACTAAAACATCAGAGTGCATCTGGGGAGATTACTTATTTTCTTTCCGTGGTCTGGGATTCCGAAATAATCCTCCTTTATGAAGGAAGGATGCAAACACACTGTTTTTCTGATCACATCCGGTGTTTTGGCCAATCACAGCCGTGAGGGTCAGAAATGTGTTGCATCACTTCCTGTTTTGGATGTTTTCTCTGTGAGGCAGGAGGATAAAGGCGAGTCACTGTCCAGGGAACGCCAGCTCAGTCCAGTCCTCGTCCAACACGTCTCCGCTGCTCTCGCTGCTCCCCCCCCCTCCACCGCTCTCTGCTGACGTCCACACAACTGGGCTCCATCCGACGCCCCCCAGCAGAACCTCCTAGGTCCCCGTGGATCTTTTACCTGGTGGAGAGACGAAACCCAAGAGGTGATCATGAGAACGTGTCTTGAGCGGTTTAACCGACCACCCCAGGTGTGTTCCTCCTGCCCTGCCTGTGAGCACCTACCTCTGCTGCCCCCACCTGGACACACACAGGCCCTGCGTAAGCCAGGCGGACTGGGCCAGGCTCGCCCACCCCGCCCTGGACAGCCTCCTGAGGCTCTGGCCTCCAGGCTGATACTAGCCGGAGCCATCCAGGGCAGCTCTCTGGGAACAGGGCTGGAGACTCTCTACGTGCCTAATGATCTGCTTTCAACAGTCATGAAACCTTCCTGTCATGTGTGTACTTGTAGTGGTGATGGTGATGTGTGTGTGTGTGTACCTGTAGTGGTGTTGGTGATGTGTGTGTGTGTACCTGTAGTGGTGTTGGTGATGTGTGTGTGTGTACCTGTAGTGGTGTTGGTGATGTGTGTGTGTGTGTACCTGTAGTGGTGTTGGTGATGTGTGTGTGTGTACCTGTAGTGGTGTTGGTGATGTGTGTGTGTGTACCTGTAGTGGTGTTGGTGATGTGTGTGTGTGTACCTGTAGTGGTGTTGGTGATGTGTGTGTGTGTGTACCTGTAGTGGTGTTGGTGATGTGTGTGTGTGTACCTGTAGTGGTGTTGGTGATGTGTGTGTGTGTACCTGTAGTGGTGTTGGTGATGTGTGTGTGTGTGTACCTGTAGTGGTGTTGGTGATGTGTGTGTGTGTACCTGTAGTGGTGTTGGTGATGTGTGTGTGTGTACCTGTAGTGGTGTTGGTGATGTGTGTGTGTGTGTACCTGTAGTGGTGTTGGTGATGTGTGTGTGTGTGTACCTGTAGTGGTGTTGGTGATGTGTGTGTGTGTGTACCTGTAGTGGTGTTGGTGATGTGTGTGTGTGTGTACCTGTAGTGGTGTTGGTGATGTGTGTGTGTGTGTACCTGTAGTGGTGTTGGTGATGTGTGTGTGTACCTGTAGTGGTGTTGGTGACACCGTTGACAGTCCCCTCCACGTCAGTTTCGTCCTCAGCGTAGCTCATGAGCAGAGCTCTCTGTCTGTCTGTCAGCAGTCTGCACAGAGTCAGAAGCACAGCACACAGGAGTCAGAAGGACAGCACACAGGAGTCAGAAGCACAGCACACATGATGAGTCAGAAGCACAGCACACAGGAGTCAGAAGCACAGCACACAGGAGTCAGAAGCACAGCACACAGGAGTCAGAAGGACAGCACACATGATGAGTCAGAAGCACAGCACACAGGAGTCAGAAGGACAGCACACAGGAGTCAGAAGCATAGCACACAGGAGTCAGAAGCATAGCACACAGGAGTCAGAAGGACAGCACACAGGAGTCAGAAGGACAGCACACAGGAGTCAGAAGGACAGCACACAGGAGTCAGAAGGACAGCACACAGGAGTCAGAAGCACAGCACACAGGAGTCAGAAGGACAGCACACAGGAGTCAGAAGGACAGCACACAGGAGTCAGAAGGACAGCACACAGGAGTCAGAAGCACAGCACACAGAAGTCAGAAGCACAGCACACAGAAGTCAGAAGGACAGCACAAACTATAGGAATAAAATATTCCTTCCAACAGAGAGGAAGCCAGCATAGAGCCAGGAAGAGAATAGGAAGGAGGGATGTGTCATGTGACACATCATGTGACAGCTTGGGGTCTTACTTTGGGACTCGGATCTTGATGTGGACATAGTGATCCCCGAAGCCGTAGCCACTGATCCGGGCGATCCCCTTCCCTGTGAGGTGGATCCTGTGGTCAGTCTGGACCCCAGCTGGGATCTGGTACGGAGACAACCAGCCAATCAGAGAGCTGCTGTGACTAGATATTATTATAGCGCTGATACTGACATAATCCTTTGTGTGCGCATTTGTGTGTGTGTGTGTCTTACAGTGAGGTTGAGAGCCTCGTACAGGCCCTGAGCGCGGGCTGTGCCCCCCAGGATGGCCTGGGCCACAGAGATGAGGACGTCAGAGTGGACGTCCGCCCCGTCCCTCCGGAACACCGGGCTCCTCTGGACCTGCAGGACGCACAGGGGGATATATCAAGCCACCCATATCCTCACGGCAACGGAATGTATTTATTTAGCTGTTTTCACAAGACAAGGTACAGGGGGGCGGGAGTATCGAGTGTGTGCATGCTGCCGTCAGACCCACCCTGAACGTGATGAAGATTTCCTTGTTTCCCACTGGCATCCTGACGGTCTGGCCTTCCTCAACCCCTACACACACACACACACACACACCAGGGTATAACTTCAGACTCACACAGATGTGTATGTGTGCGTGCGTGTCTCACCAGCTGGCACAGGCACCATGACGGTCCTCCTCTGCTTGGCCTGGCCCGTGCCTCGGCAGCCTCCGCAGGGGGTGGAGATGACGGAGCCCTTCCCGCCGCAGCGCCGGCAGGTGGAGCGCATCACGAACGGCCCCGTGTTCACCGTCTCCTGCAGCGGCACAGCGGCGAGCACCGTTAAGCACACACTCCAGGACGTGACACACACACTCCAGGACGTGACATCACACACAGAACACAGGCCAAGAGAGTCTGGAGGGACTCAGTGATGCACTCTATTATTACATTTAGTCATTTAGCAGACGCTCGACTCGCTTTGCATAAATGAATAAAGATATGAAATGAGTGACCTGTAATTTAACGGGAGCCATGAGGGACTCACCATGCCGGAGCCGTTGCAGTGATGGCAGTGCTGGACCTTGGTACCAGGTTCATGGCCTTTGCCATCGCAGCGCTGGCAACTGGCGTCCATGTTGACGGTTATCTCCTTGTTGATGCCCTTGGCAGCCTGGGTGAAGGTTAGCTCCATGATGTACTGAGGAAACAGCAGGGCAGACACCCGTATGACAGGGAGAAAACATACATGGGAGAAGATGTCTTACGTCTAGGATACATGCATCCCATTCCACTCACTTTCTATTTCACTTAACTCTATTCTATCAATAGAAGAACTGAAATGTTAGTCAGAGTTTTGGTCTATTGTCATTCCACTGCTTTACATGTCGTCTGGTGTTGATCATGAAGGTTCACAAACACTTCAATGTTCTCGTTTATGGTTTTCCCTCCATTTTCTCCCCCCATCTCTGCTGACCTCTTGTGGCTGGTCGAACACAGCGTTAAAGTCTCCAAAGCCACGGGCTCCGGAGAATTCTCCGAAGATCTTGCGGAACAGTTCCTCGGGGTCCACGTGGGTGGCTTGGCCACTCCAGTACTGCTGCTGCCCCGCCCCCCGCTGCCCTGCCCCTGCGTCGAATCCTGCCGTCCCGTACGTGTCGTACTGTTTCCTCTTCACCTCGTCACTCAGCACCTGAACACCAGGACAACAACACAAAGTAAACCAACCGCTACACACAGACAACCCCTGACAGTCCTGCTGCACCAGAAGAGGGTGACAAGAGAGACCGACCAGAGGGGGGTGACAAGAGAGACCGACCAGAGGAGGGTGACAAGAGAGACCGACCAGAGGAGGGTGACAAGAGAGACCGACCAGAGGAGGGTGACAAGAGAGACCGACCAGAGGAGGGTGAAAAGAGAGACCAACCAGAGGAGGGTGAAAAGAGAGACCAACCTCGTAAGCCTCAGCCAGCTGGGCGAACTTCTCCTTGGCCTGAGGGTCGTCCTTGTTGGTGTCTGGGTGGTACTTCTTGGCCATCTGAAGGAGCACAGCAGACTCTCACATCAACCAATAAATGCAGGGGATCCATACCAGCCACATGTCTACTACGTACACTATTCCTTGACTCTGACCACAAATATACCGTAGAACTGTGGACTTCCATTTTTTTTATCGTCCTCAGTGTTTTAGAGCTAATGTTAGGCTTTGGATAAAAGTGAATTAATACAATGTACAATGTAACCACGACGGATCCAGGTATAGTCCTCGGTCTAACAGATGACAAAGACCTGTTGAGGTGGTTCTACGCACCTGGTAGTACGCTTTCTTAATCTCCTTCTGGGTGGCTGCGCGTGGAACACCCAGAATCTGGTAGAAGTCCTGCTTGTTGGCAGCAGGGGCGCTTGTGTGGAAGGACAGCGTGCAGATGACATGAGGGGACGTGATACTCGAGCCTGAAACATCAACAGAGCACGGGGACACTAAGTAGCGTCCTAAAGTCCTAACAAACATGCGGGCATATTAGATAGAAGTCTAGTTAAAACCGTTTCTTATTGATGACAGGTTGTATAAGTTTGCTGTCGAAAACTAGGGCCTATGTTACATGGTTACAGCAGATGGAAAGTAGTGGTCCTAGGTTGGCAAGGTCCACTGCACAACAAAGCTAGAGTACTGCTACTTTAGTTAGCGAAATAAACTACAGGCTGTAACGTTAGTTGATTACATCACTTTCATCAGGTTATCACTGTATGGTGGTATATGGAACTGCGCAGCCCTTTATACCAATGTCAACGACATGTTATCAGTCAGCCGCTTGCAACGCCACAACTAAGCAAAACGCTGCCTCAATGTAAGCTAGCTAGCTGGAAGCAACGAGCTAGCTAGTTTAGCTAGCTGTCTGTCTGAAGCTAGGCCTGCTCACCTGGCAGTCCGCTCAATGTCATGACGTTTCCCATCCCTGCACGTGATGAACTGCCTGCCGGCCAGATTTTCGGAGCTCCGGTAGTGGAAAGACTACGGACACGGACACCCCCATCGAGAGTGGAGGCGAAGGCACACCCTGCACGCCTGTGTCCAGCGGACACGGCGACTGTCATCCAGCGTGTGGAACAGCGAGCCGCTGAAGACGCCATCATTACTCCACTGACAGGCCTACGCTCAACTGCGCATGTCCAGACAGGCGCTCTGAATGTTGGGCTGCGTCAAGGGTATGAAGGCAAATCAGTGACATAATGAAGGCATTGAATACTTGATATTGAAATTGAAACACCACAGAAAAATCTGAGCCGAAAAAATACAGATTGCAACATCAGGGATACCAAGGTATTGCTTGCCTCGAATTTTGTTCCATTTGAATTTTTATTTTGTTGGGGGGGGGGGGGGGGAGGGGAGAAACCTGAACTTCTGAACCTTGAATTCAAAACCAACAAATTCGGTGTTTTTTACAATTCAATATTAAGTACGCCTCTATTCAATGCCTTTTAAAATCCAAAACATTATGTCACTGATTTGCTTCCACATTACATTATTTCAACTGACACTTGCAAAGAGTACAGAGACAAATGTTCGCTGTGCATCTGCTGTTTTATTAAAAACACAATTAAAATAAACAAGAGACATTTAGAAACAGCACAGACATGAGAGAACACTAAAAGCCAGTTTGTAACATTTTAACAGCAACCATTACAGTTTATTATTGGTTAAGCAGAGTACAGATATACCCATGACAAGCGGTCCTCTAAAGTGTGAAAGAACGGAGAAATAAAAGTTATGGTTGTGACAGGTCAGGAATTGGGGCTATGCAAATTGCTGCGATGCGTATTGCTACTTTTGTCTTGTATTCTAATTTTAAAAAACAAAGTATTGTTCTCTCACGTTTACATCCCTGGGTTGCGATGACAGTGTAAAATGACAAATTGCTTTCCGAAAAACTGCGCTTGCTTGTATAATATCAAATCCATTAAATTATAAAATCAGAACACAGTGAAAACGACAGGGATGACGTGGCCTGCTAGGCGCCAAAAGACGAAACATTTAAAAGCAACTGGACTCAGAGATTCAACCATGACAGCTGTTTAAGCATCGAAAATACATTGTAATAAAATAACTTTGAACTACATCAAGGCCATTATGCTTGAGCTTACCCTCCTGCTCCGATGGATGATAAGAGACTACGAACTCAGGGAGACAGAATTCCCGGACATCATATATTTTAAATGTTCAGGAATCTTTAAACTGTGATTCCAAACCATATAGTCCCTCTAACTCCCTGATCAGGTTTTATTTGTGTGGGAAACCATCTTTAGTTTGAGTCTATCTGTGACCGGTCCCTTCTAGACACGGCAGTCAGCCCTCAACACCTCCGTCCACCTTCTCTGCCCCATGGATGAGTTACCTCCATGTTAGGCTACAGCGCTTCTTTTTGAATTAGTTCCGTCCTCCCTCTCCACCATCCATCTTTCTTTCTTTATCTTGAGCATAGCCAAGGACTTCCTGCCCTCATCTTAAGACTGATGTCCACACCTATGTACAACTTATATACAATTACATGACTGTTTATGTGTGTCGTGTTACAGAATGATCTCCTTTCTGTATCGTCTGTTTTTTTCAAGTGAGGGTCCTCTCTCCAAACTCTCTCTACTACTGGTTCCTACATGTTCCTATTCTCTAACTAGTCAGCTAGGTCTGTTAGTATTGCACTGAGTAGAATAGTCTTCACTCAAAAGCTACTCTGGGACACCTGTTTAGACATCATAAACAAATCGGACTGAATTCGTTACCGTTCTGATCTACAGTGCACTGGCGAGGCACAGTCAACGAGGTAGATAGATATGGATACTCCCCATACTGTGCTGAGAGAAGCCAGCTACCTGTGTTCCTCCAGGCCTGGCCACGTCACACACTGCCAGCCCCTCGAGTCAGTCCCCCTGCCTCGAGTCAGTCCCCCTGCCAGCCATCTGGTGACGTTGAGCCAGCTGTATACTGGTTGTATCAGTTGGGATTCAAAAGAGACTTTGATGACTTAGCTCTGCTAACGTCTGCCTGCCCACGACACGAACAGCATCCTATACGTCACGCATGCTTCAGGCCCTTCGTGGAGACTGACCATGAATGGTTTCATCATTAAAAAAATGGAGTGACTCCATAAAAACAGACTCCTAAAACAGGCTACCATTCAGTATAACCTTTAGCTACCAGATTAAGTTAATAAAAGGACTGCGGATGTAGGAGTCGGTCATTATTTCCTGGGTGTCTTTCACTGGCTGGCCCTCGCTGCTGTTCTAAAGCAGTTAGCTTTTAGCTCCCAGCCGGGGCTGGATCAGGAGGCCTGGAGTGAGCCCAGCGTGTCATCATGGTGTCCCAGATCAAGCCTCCTCCAGGACCGCTGCTATAGAGACGCTACTGTATGGCTTCTAGAGAAGTCTATGGCTTCTAGAGAAGTCTATGGGTTATAGAGATGGATTTGGGGTCTAGAGAAGAGTGTAGGACTGTACATACCAACAAACAAAACATCTGTAGCAGAAATCAGGGTGTAGATTGGCAGTGAGTGTGTAGGTCCCTTTTGTGTGTGTGTGTGTGTGTGTGTGTGCATGCGCATGTTAAACATTAATGGTACACCTAAAGCATTTTGAATGGTCAATGATCCATGATGCATCACAGACCACTTACTTCTCTGTTGGAGTTCTGTGAGATGCGAGTCTGACAGGTACGTGGTGTGCACTTGTGTGTGTGCACTTGTGTGTGTGCACTTGTGTGTGTGCACTTGTGTGTGTGCACTTGTATGTCTGCGTGTCATCAGGAGGCAGCGATGGTGGTGCCTCCGCTGAGCCTCAGCAGGATGTGCTGACAATCCTGCAGGGAGCGCCGATCCCCCACACGCTCCAGGGTGCGCTTGGCCTCCGCCAGCAGACGGGCCCGGTGCCCGGGCGGGGTCAGGAGGGGGAGGGGCAGGTGGCGACACGCCAACAGGATGGCATGGGCCCGCTCCCTCTCTCCCAGGACACAGTCCCCATCAGCTGGAGGGAGGAGGAGGAGGAGGAGAGGGAGGAGGAGGAAGGGTTGACAGAAAATGTATCAGTTTTGGGATAAACTCAAGGCCTGTGTGTGGTTTGTGTGTGTACTGTGTGTATGTATGTTCTGTGTGTGTGTGTGTGTACTGTGTGTATGTTCTGTGTGTGTGTACTGTGTGTGTGTATGTTCTGTGTGTGTGTACTGTGTGTATGTATGTTCTGTGTGTGTGTACGTTCTGTGTGTGTGTGTATGTTGTGTGTGTGTCTCACCCAAGCTGTCTCCGGGGCTGTTGGGTCGGCGCCGCAGGCTGTGTTCCAGCAGCTGGTGAGTGCGGGTGGGGCTGGCTCCAGCCATCAGCCTCACAGTGGTCTCATGGAGGAACACCTGCACAGGAACACTCGTTAGCACAACACACCTGGACTGGACCCCAGTACAACACACCTGGGGTCTCATTTATAAAACTGTGCGTAGGATTCTTACTAAAAGTGTACGTACGCCCAAAAGACTAAAATGTACGCCATTTTAGTCTTTTGGGCGTACGTACACTTTTAGTAAGAATCCTACGCACACCTGTAAGCAATGTTCCCTTTATAAATCACAGATTACCTACAAGTGTGCGTACGCGAATCTGCATTTTACCACGCCCTGAACACGCCCATTTTTAACCATAAATGGTCAATGCAAAGCACCTCATGAATGCTAATCCAGGATATTAATGACCCTGGCATGCGATTGTTTTATACGGTGAATCATGGTGCATGACAACTTCTCAGACATTGTTAGCCTATTGGCGGAGGCCCGAAAACCACATTATTTGGTGGCCGGTGGATCACTAATTAAAAAAAAACAGTGCGAGTGGCGTCAACTGTGCCAGTGATACTGCGAGTCGACAATTTGAAAACAAAAGCGTTTTGTTATGAACAGTAGTCTATTAAAGTCTGGACTGATAACGAGGACGTAGAGTGTAGCGATTGCGCGGGAGCTTAACGACTGTATTTCCAGTTTTTGACATATGATATATATGCACAGTATTAAATAAATATATTTAGTTATACAATG
The DNA here is from genome assembly GCF_963692335.1 of Osmerus eperlanus. Classification (NCBI taxonomy): domain Eukaryota; kingdom Metazoa; phylum Chordata; class Actinopteri; order Osmeriformes; family Osmeridae; genus Osmerus; species Osmerus eperlanus. Next base: position 1,017,329 of record NC_085019.1, read on the forward strand.
TGTTCTGCAGTTATCTAAAGATAGGATATGTGATGTTATCCTGTATTCCATGCAGTCGGGCTCGGGCATCTCCCCCTCCTACATCCCGTAGTGGACAATCTGATGGTGAGACAGACAGCGCTGAATTTTGATTTAAAATTTGAGTTGGATTGTACAAGGTGTTTATGGAACAATTATCAGTCAGTACAAGCACAAATAACACTGCTGGGTTTAATTTTCATCATAATGATGAAATTGAGTGAACACATCATCAAATGTGTGTGAGGAAAACAAAATATATAAATATTACGAGTAATCGTTCTTCCCACATTTACTTTCTGCAGTCTGACTACAGTACGGTCATCTGCGTCGCCAATTCCAACTGCTTCCAAAATGTGCGTAGACCTACGGGAGGGTCAGAGTCTGCGTGGAGGACCGCACATTCTCCCATCAAGTTTGTTTTTTATAAATCACAACCTTTGCGTGGAAAGTGGCGTACGCACATTTTCAGCCCCGTTTTGTGGGTACGCAAGCTTTATAAATGAGACCCCTGGACTGTACATTACTACCAAATAACCCCCACTATTGCAGCCCAGCCCTGCACCTTGTGCTGTGCTTGTCTGTAGCTCTGGCCCACCCTCCTCAAGGTACTCAGGTCTCTCTGGAAGCCGGCCAGCTGGGCTCCTTGGGCGGGGCCTGGCTCTCCGTTGCTGCTGCCTCCTCTCTGCCATAGGCTGGTCCTCAGTGTCAGAAGGAGGTCACACACCAGAAGCTCCACCCCCTAGGTACAGGAAGAACACCCTGGTCAGACACAACACACTATGTACATAACAAACACTCACAAATATCTGAACATGAATCAAATGTTTTTTGACAAAACGTCAAAAATACAAATTGAATCCATATGAAATGTTCCTGCATGTACCATACGTGCAATGCAGTGTGTTGGCCTGTAGGGGGTGGTGTGGTGTGTGCTGGGTGTGCTGTGCAGACTGGGGGGGCCTCTGAGCTGAACTGCAGACACATCGCACCGGGAAGCAGGATCATGCAATGCAACTACAATGCACCTCAGCCACCCCCTACAACCCCACACTCTCTGCTGTCAGGTGCTCGGGTGTATGTTTGTGTGTGTGTGTGTATGGCTGTGTGTGTGTGTGTGTGTGTGGGTGTGTATGGCTGTGTGTGTGTGTGTGTGTGGGTGTGTATGGCTGTGTGTGTGTGTGTGTGTATGGCTGTGTGTGTGTGTGTGTGTGTATGTGTGTGTGTGTGTGTGTATGGCTGTGTGTGTGTGTGTGTGTATGGCTGTGTGTGTGTGTGTGTGTGTATGTATGTGTGTGTGTGTGTGTATGTGTGTGTGTGTGTATATGTGTGTGTGTGTGTGTATGGCTGTGTGTGTGTGTGTGTGTGTGTGTGTATGGCTGTGTGTGTGTGTGTGTATGGCTGTGTGTGTGTGTGTGTGTGTATGGCTGTGTGTGTGTGTGTATGGCTGTGTGTGTGTGTGTGTGTGTATGGCTGTGTGTGTGTGTGTATGGCTGTGTGTGTGTGTGTATGGCTGTGTGTGTGTGTGTGTGTATGGCTGTGTGTGTGTGTGTGTGTATGGCTGTGTGTGTGTGTGTATGGCTGTGTGTGTGTGTGTGTGTGTGTATGGCTGTGTGTGTGTGTGTATGGCTGTGTGTGTGTGTGTGTGTGTGTGTGTGTGTGTACCTTGTTGAGCCAGCTGACAGAGGGGGGCAGGGAGATGCTGGCTCTCAGGTAGCTGCTGGCTCTGTCACAGTGAGACAGGCAGCCCACAGTCCCCTCCCCCTTCAGGGGGGACAGGCTCATCTGCACAGCCTTGCACAGCAGCAGGACAGCTTTGGGCAGGGGGTGGCTGCAACACAGCGGAGGCGCACACACACACACACACACACACAGACGTTAAACTTGAATTTCTTGCCTACTGAAGCACAAACAGCCTCAAACCCCCACTGTCACACACTGTAAAGATCTCTCTCTCTCTCTCTCTCTACTTACTTCAGTGTGTGCAGAGCCCTAGGCATGCGCTCAGTTTCAGCCAGCAGTGACTTCACAGTGACATCATCACCCTGCAGCCAATGAACAGCAGCTTTCAGGACCAGCGCCCACCAGCGACTCACTGGGTCTGCAACTGTGAGGAAGAGAAAAAAGAACATTCTGAGAATACTGTGTGTGTGTGTGTGTATGTGTGTGTGTGTGTCTGACACACGGGGGTGGTGTGTGTGTCTGAGGGTGTGGTGTGTGTGTGTCTGAGGGTGTGGTGTGTGTGTGTCTGAGGGTGTGGTGTGTGTGTGTCATACCTGGCATGGTGGTGTGACTGGGCAGGGCCGGGAAGGGAGGGGAGGGAGACAGAGACTCCTCAGTGCTGCTGTTCAACAGGTGCAGGAAGTCCAGAGCACTGGAGAACTCCCTGCATGAGAGAGAGAGAGAGAGAGAGAGAGAGAGAGACAGAGACAGAGAGACAGAGAGAGAGAGAGTGTAAAGGGAGCATGTGTTGACAGGGAGGGACAGGCAGGGAGCTGGAAGTGTGTCCTGTACCCTGAGTCCTTGTGTCTCCCTGCCTCGCTGTGTCTCGCTGCCTCGCTGTGTCTCGCTGCCTCGCTGTGTCTCGCTGCCTCGCTGTCTGCCTGGGGCTGCAGCAGGGAGTGCACCGCTCTCTCCAGAAGCTTCTCACAGAAACAACGGTGCAGCTGGGCAATAGGATCAGCTGGAGAGAGAGAGAGAGACAGAGAGAGAGAGAGACAGAGAGAGAGAGAGAGACAGAAAGAGAGAACGTGAATTAAAATAATCAAAATTACAAGAATAATTAACCCCCCCTCCAAAATGTGGTTATTGTTTCAAAGAAGTGTTTTTTTTGCTCATTCAGGGATTTTGGGGTCCATACCTGGGTCTCTCTGGGAGGTGTACACCCCCTCTCCACTGTCTGACCTCACCGACCAATCACAGCTCAGGAAGAACTGCCTACCCAATGGGGTGAAGAGCCAGCGCAGGCAGTCAGGAATGGGCTTGGACTCTGACTGGCTGGCCACGCTCTCGGCACAGCTCAGCAGGTAACCCTGGGAGACGGAAACAGGAAGCACGAGGAGGACAGTGAGGATGAAGATTCAGAAGGAGATGGAGGAGAGAGGGTGGAGGAGGGAGGGTGGAGGAGAGAGGGTGGAGGAGGGAGGGTGGAGGAGGGAGGGTGGAGGAGGGAGGGTGGAGGAGAGAGGGTGGAGGAGGGAGGGTGGAGGAGGGAGGGTGGAGGAGAGAGGGTGGAGGAGGGAGGGTGGAGGAGAAAGGGTGGAGGAGGGAGGGTGGAGGAGAGAGGGTGGAGGAGGGAGGGTGGAGGAGAAAGGGTGGAGGAGGGAGGGTGGAGGAGAGAGGGTGGAGGAGGGAGGGTGGAGGAGAAAGGGTGGAGGAGGGAGGGTGGAGGAGAGAGGGTGGAGGAGGGAGGGTGGAGGAGGACAGGTGATGGAGCAGACACTCACGGGCAGGAAGGAAAGGTGGTGGCCCAGCACGGTGCGAAGGGCGGTTGCCGCGGTGACGTAGATCTGGGCGAGGTGAGCGGCTGCCATCTTTCCCTGGGCGCTTTCGCTGAGGGTGAGAGCGCTGAGAGACAGAGAGAGAGACCACAGAGCCCCGCGCTGGGGGAGCTTCCCTACGGGGGGCGAGAGGGGGGGGGGGAGGGAGGGGTAGAGAGAGAGAGAGGGAGGGGGAGAGGTAGAGAGAGGGACAGAGAGAGGGTGTAAGACAATATAACTTAACCTTCAGGTCAGGTTTCAACTATGTACAGAGGCTACAGTAATGACTGACATGACTTCAGTAACACCACTCATCTTGACCAAGGCTGACTGTCCAATCACCTGTGAGCTGCAGCTGGCTCAGCTTATGGTAGACCAGCGCTGCGTCCCGTGAACTGGTCTTTGACTCCTCCCCCTCATGCTTCCCTCCAACCTGGTGCACCAGCCAGCCCAGTGGGGTGGGACGATGCAGGCAGTAGCGAATCAGGTTCCAGGAGAGAGAGAAGAGCAGGTCCAGATTGGTGGAGGGCAGAGCTCTTCTCAGGACTGACAGGCAGGTCTCCAGACTGGTCTCTGCTGCCGCATAGTCACCCTGGAGACGGGGGAGGGAGGGAGGGAGGGCACAATTCAAATAAAACATTCAGAAACTAGTCAACAACTAAAAAGATAAAAAATAAATATGATAAAACACTCAGACAAGGAGAATGAAGGATAGTCGGGGCCGTGAGCTCACCCTGCTGAGGTGCAGGTCGGCCTGCCTGCGATGCCTCCAGAAGGACACTGACTTGGGGGAGTGAAGGAGGGTGACTGGTTCCCACTGACGCAAAACCCTCACACACCCCCACACCGCGCCCACACCACTCAGCACCCACACACTCACCCACGGCAACAGACACCACAGCCACGACGCTGGGGGGAGGAGCCAGACCGGGGGGGAGGGGTCAGTATGCAAATGAGCTACACATTTCAATGACATCACCAAATCGTCGCACAAACACTAGTCCTGGATCAGAACAGTAGTCCTGGATGTTAGAACACTAGTCCTGGATCAGAACACTAGTCCTGGATGTTAGAACACTAGTCATGGATCAGAACACTAATCCTGGATGTTAGAACACTAGTCATGGATCAGAACACTAGTCCTGGATCAGAACACTAGTCCTGGATGTTAGAACACTAGTCATGGATCAGAACACTAGTCCTGGATCAGAACACTAGTCCTGGATGTTAGAACACTAGTCATGGATCAGAACACTAGTCCTGGATCAGAACACTAGTCCTGGATGTTAGAACACTAGTCATGGATCAGAACACTAGTCCTGGATCAGAACACTAGTCCTGGATGTTAGAACACTAGTCCTGGATGTTAGAACACTACTCCTCCACCTAAAGGAGATGTTCTCACCAAAGTTCTGTGTCTGGCTGGGGAACCAGACCAGGGTCCTGGAGGGCCCGTGCCCAGGGGTCAGGCCGGGGCTGCCCGGGGGCTCGGGCCCCAGGAGGGAGGGCAGGGGGTTCAGGGACAGGCAGAGAAAGGTCAGGGCACACAGCAGGAGACGAGACCGATCCATCACTCCCACTGAGGGGGGCGAGTCAGGCTCACACTTAACCTGAGAGAGAGAGAGAGAGAGAGAGAGAGAGAGAGAGAGAGAGAGAGAGAGAGAGAGAGAGAGAGAGAGAGAGAGAGAGAGAGAGACAGAGAAGAATGATGTAAATGGGGGAGGTGGGTTGCAGAATGTTGGTGTGTGTTTCTTCCCATGCAGTGTCCAGCTCACCAGCTCGTGGTCCAGCAGAGGGCTGGCAGGTTCTGAGTCGATGCAGTAGGGAGAGAACTGAGGAGAGCTGGAGCCAGACTCTGACTCTGAGGCAGGAGGAGACAACATCACCACCTCCGCCTTCATCTCCACATCCTCCGACAGACACACCACGGACTCTGGGAGAGGGAGGGGTTGAGAGGGAAGGGGGGAGGTGTTGAGAGGGAGGGAGATAGAGATGGAGGGGGTAAAGAAAGCAGAGGAATAAATGAAGGTATGGATGGAGGGGAAGAAAGATGAAAGGAGAGAGAAAGAGCAAGACAGGTCAACATTGTGTTTGGAGACTTTGTACTCTCTCCCTATAGTCCCAATCCCCCCACCCCTGAATCCATAATGTCTACCCTTAGACCCATACCCCCCCCACACACACACACAAACACACACACATACTGTTCTTCATCTTCAGGGTCAGGTTCTCCTGCCTCAGCTTGTGGTTGACCTGCTGTAGGTACTTGATGTAGTCGATGGCTTTCTTCAGCACGCCTGACTTGTGCATCTGCAAACATAATTTAGAGCTGGGATTCAGAAACCTTAGACTTGAGCTTCACAACAGAGTCATAATGTTAGCATATAACTTAGCAGACTAACCATGAAGTCATAATGTTAGCCTGGGCCCTGGTCAGACTAACCATGAAGTCATAATGTTAGCATGTTAGCATGGGCCCTTGTCAGACTAACCTTGGCGTCATTGCCCATCACCAGGTCTCTCAGCTCCAGGATCTTGTCGTTGATGGACGACCTGTACCGTTTCTCAATGATGTTGTGAGTGGTCCTCTTCTCCCCCTCCTTCACCACGCCCCCTGGCCCCACCCCCACCATCTGGCTCTGGTCCATTATTTGTCTGATCCCGCCTCCACACTGGGCGTTACCCGACTGCAGCTGTTTGATTGGTAGTTTGTCGGCGCCCATCATGACGGGCATGGTGGTCAGGATGTTGCTGCTCATCAGAGTCTGAGAGAGGGGGAGGAGGAGAGAGGAAGACAGGAAGGTCAAGTTAGTGAAGAGGAAGGCATGATGACAGGAAGTTAATGTTAGTGAAGAGGAAGGCATGATGACAGGAAGTTAATGTTAGTAAAGAGGAAGGCATGATGACAGGAAGTTAATGTTAGTAAAGAGGAAGGCATGATGACAGGAAGTTAATAGAGGAGAGAGGAAGACAGGAGGTGGAGAAGAAGGAAAAGGCAGGTCAGGATATGTCTCCTGAAGACACTGTGATCAGACAGGAAGACTCACAGGAACCTGCAGAGCGGTGGTCTGGATGGGCGTGGTCAGGGTGGTGATCCCGTTGGGGTTCTGCATGGTGGACAGAACCTGGGTCCCATCTGACTTCAGAGTGGTCAGAACCAGAGAGTCTGTCTTCAGAATCTGAGGCTGGTGAACCAGGAGCTGAGGGAGGGGAGGGGAGGGAGCACAATGGTTCAGTTAATTTCAAATTATTCCTCCCCTCAAAACAATATTTTTTGTCAAGAAAGTAGAAAATGCTAAATATCCACGTGTGTTGTCAGTGTTGTGAGGCCTTGGGGTGTCCAGGTCACCTGCTGCATCTGCGGCTGCATGGTGTGAACTGTAGTGGGCGTCTGGATGGTCTGGATGGTCTGGCCGTTCTGTGTCAGGACACGCTGGTGCTGGATGGTCATTGGCTGGACCTGCTGTGACGTCATAATGCTCTGCATCTGTGGTTGGAGGACTACGGGCAGATGAAAAAAAAAAGAGAATAAATCAGTAACAAGCCAATCATATGACTGATTCGAATGGATTATATTAAATGTTTTAATGAGACCCCTTTCCTTGAACAACAGCGTTAGTCCCTCCGCCCCCCCTCCCTCCCCCCTGACCTTGGAAGCCCGTGGTGGGGCTCTGGTGGCAGATGACCGGGTTCTGGATGAAGCGGGACTGGCCCCCGTTGGAGGTGATCATGACGGTCTGGGCCTGGGTCTGGATGGGCAGGGTCTGGTTGTGGGTCTGGACCAGGGTGTGGACTGGGAAGGTCTGAGTCTGCAGGGGGAGGCCCTGGGTGTGGACCTGGATGGCGGGCTGGGCTTGCTGCTGGGGATGGGGCTGGATGTGCTGGGGCTGAACCTGGGGCCGGGGCTGGAGCAGGGGAGGGGTACGGGTCACATGGTGCTGCCCAGCCGAGATGGTCTGGATGGGGGTCTGGGGCGGGGTGAGGGGCATGGACTGGGGGGTCAGCATCCCTGAGGGCATGAGGGTGCCCTTGCTGGGCTGGTAGACGGGGGAGGTAGTGGGGGTGCTGGGGGGCTGGGGGGGGGCTGGGTTGGTCGATGCTGGACCCGACTGGAGGGACCCTGCGGAGGGCATCTGGTCATCGAAGAGGTCCGGAAAATCCCCCACCTGGTTACTGATGAACTGGACCATCTCTGTAGGAAGAGAGAGGGAGAGAGAGCACCAAAAAGGGATGGTTTTGAGTCTAAATAAGCTTTTCACACATAATAATTGAAGTTTGAATAATAATAATAATAAATGAATAAAGTTATAAATGGATATTATATAATGGAAAGCAAAGTGAAAAAAAGGGAAGCATAAAACAACATAATTCTACTATGTTTCCCTGAATCTGTTTGGCGTTTCTTATCAGAGAAAAACCACAGTGCTTCATCAAGTCCAATAAAGACATAAAAGTGTCCTAGTTCCTTAAGCCGTCACCGGGTGTCACTGTGCACAGGGTGAACCATCCCTGATGAGCGTGGTTAATGCTTAATGCTTCCTCACACACTCTGAACATGAGAGATCGATCACTAGGATACTGTATCACATACCTTCCCCAGACGCCTGAGACACCTGAGGCTCAGGTACTACAGTTTAGTCCACCTCACACACACACACAAGCTCCCTACTGACTCAGGAATGATCCGGTACTTACTACTTGTTCATGACTAAGTCACTGCTAACTCAAATGACTGGAAGCATGATCTGGTCACACTAACATGATCTGGTCACACTAACATGATCTGGTCACACTAACATGATCTGGTCACACTAACATGACCTGGTCACACTAACATGATCTGGTCACACTAACATGATCTGGTCACACTAACATGATCTGGTCACACTAACATGATCTGGTCACACTAACATGACCTGGTCACACTAACATGATCTGGTCACACTAACATGATCTGGTCACACTAACATGACCTGGTCACACTAACATGATCTGGTCACACTAACATGATCTGGTCACACTAACATGATCTGGTCACACTAACATGATCTGGTCACACTAACATGTCCTTGACTGAAGAGATCTCAGACTCTGAGCCAGATTGTTGCCAAGGACAAGCTAATGGTGACTAACTCAAGGTTCCTGGCCCAGGCCTTGCAACACGGCTACTGTTCTGGCCCAGAGTCAGGGAGGACAGATAGGAAATGAGCCATCACTGTGTATGGTGGAGCGGTTGTATAGCTAGCCTTGAGAAAGGCCAAGGTTACCTAGCAGCTGATGACTGCAGACAGACTAAGGTCATCTAACACAGATAACCTGGGTGACAATAGCAACTAGGTGAAAGAGGAAGTGATATAAAGTCCTGGCTGGTGTCTCTAGTAATGTACACACGAGGAAGATTGTGGCCGACCCCTCCCACCCTGGCCACTCCCTGTTCCAGCTACTCCCCTCCGGCAGAAGGCTGCGGTCCATCAGGACCAAAACCTCACGCCATAAGAACAGTTTCTTTCCACCTGCTACTGGCCTCTTCAACAAGGCCAAGGACTCCCATTGACATTCATTCATTATTTAACCCAGTATCTGATTGCACTATGTTGACCACTCATGCTGCTCATTCTTATCCTTATTCTTATATATATTTTATTTTATTTTATATTTAAATAGTTTTATTCTTAGATTGTTTAGTTCTTAGGAATAGTTAAACTTCTGTACCTTTACTTAATTTAAGATTCGTATATGTTTAGTGTTTGCACCTCCCTGCCACAGTAAATTCCGTGTTTGTATACATACATCTGATTCTGATGATCACTTCTCTAGAATGGCAGCTGGCAGCAGATGTGAAGCCAGTCTGGCTCAGACCACTGGAGAGATTCACAACCCATCAGGACACTTTGTTTGGAACATGTCCGTGACCTATTGCCATTATGGTTTCCTAACTGTTCTTCCTTGTATTGTACCTAGTTAAGCCACTGCATTCCTACAGAGTAACAAACGGGCATTGTTTTGTTTCAATGGTTACACAACACCGGACATGATATTATCATGTAAAGTTGTGTCCCTGAAGAGTCCACATCAAGAGCAACATCCCTGTGACCTTTGGAGTGACTTGACTGTGTAGTGGATGTCAGACTTTCAGCGGACTAGCAATCTGGGATAAAACACCACTGTTCTCCAAGAGGCCTTGACCTCCCTATACTGTATTCACAGATTGGAGAGACTATGATTGGAGAGACTATGATTGGAGAGACTAGGGTAGTCAAGGCAAGCCCTTCTTGGCTTTCAGACACACTGGTGAGGTATTGAAGAGACTGCATGGTTGGGTCCATACAGAATCACCTGAGCCAAACTTCCTTTCCAAACATGTCTTGGTAAACGCCTGCTAATTAAACCCAACTGAATTTCCATCTATTGGGCCACACACACACACACACACACTCATCCCCAGACTGCACTCTCTCTCTCACTCGCTCTCAAAAATGTGGACACACAGAGACAGATTTTCATGCACGCACACACACACACACACACACACACACACACACACACACACACACACACACACACACACACACACACACACACACACACACACACACACACACACACAGTTGGCTTTCAGCAGAGGGACAGAACAAAACCCTCCTCTCCTGACCCCCCTGCCCACCCTGCCCCCCTCCTCTCCTGACCCCCCTGCCCACCCTGCCCCCCTCCCCCCCTGATTCGAGGACAAGCGAGATACAAAGAGATAAAGCCGTCAGAGGGGGAGGCTCTCCTTGGAGCTCAGCAGAGAGACACGTTATGTAATGAGAGAAGTGGCAGGAGAACATGAAGGAGAACCTTCTAGACTGCCGGCGATACGGGACCAGACAGACAGGTTCCAGAGGAACGGGCCCAGCGGCTCTCTGCCCTGACGCCCCGGTAGAGGCCCGATAGAGGCCCCGGTAGAGGCCCCGGTAGAACAGCCTCACGACCCCCACTACTCACACAGCCTGACGACCCCCACCCCCACACAGCCTCACGACCCCCACTACTCACAGCCTCACGAGCAGGGAGAACCTTTTGATGTAGAATGGGTTAAGGGTTAGAATGACCGGTGACAAATCTGAACTTATCTCACATGTCTGATAACAATCTAATAATGTGCTGATACTTAACATGACATTTTATCTATCCCCTCCCTCCAGTCATCACTCCATCCATGCCTCTCTCTGTCTGTATCTGGTAACTTGGCGTTCAGTGAAATTCCGCTCTAATTGAAATCCGGTGACGCCTGCAGCCTGCAGTCCCGTCGTTTCACAGAGGGACTAAAGGGATCAACCTTGTTTTGATAAGACCTGAACAGGATGTGATATAGCTGCTGAGCTCTGGGGACAGTGCACACTCAGCTGGGCCTGGACACTGGAGCGAGAGGGTGGCCTGGCCTCGTCATTCACTTCTATTCTTATATTCTATTCTGTTAAGTCACGCTCTTCTGGAAAGTTTGACAACCACCAACGCGAAAACAACTATTCAGCTATGCAACGAACACTTCTGGAAGGGTAGACGGAAAATATGCATAATTTATGAGAAACTTTCCCAAACTTTTGATTTCACCAGTTTAACGCAGAATATTTTGGAATTTGCTAAACTGATGACAGGTGCCACGGCACCACAAGCACGTTAATCTGAATAGCATTTTTATTTCCGTATTTTTCGTTCCACAAACAGGATTTTTTAAATATATCTAAATATCATTTGATAATTGGACTACTGCGCATCTAGGTTAAACCATGGATTTGACACATGATGCCCATCTATGTGACTCGTGAGGTCCGCGATAATAGGCAGCGCTCCGGACTGAGCGGAAACAAGTCGTAACTGCAGAAACACAACAATAACACAAACGACTTTCTTACCATCGATATCCCCCAAAGTAAATTCATTGCCCAGTTCTGACAGCGTAGGGTCCATGTTTTCCAGAGACGGGATGTGCTGCCCGCTGTCCATCCTGTAAGTGAGGCTCGCCTCCCCGGTCTATACCGGGGCCGGGTTGTCGAAGAGAACCAATGACGGGAGAGCTGTTTGGCCGTCACTAACGTCAACCGAGGCTTTATCTTATCTGTTAGAATATAAATGTATTATCAGATAAATTGATACAATTCACGAGCGCCTCGGAGAGGCGGACTTCTGTACAAATGAATACATTTACAATGTTGAAGACGCCATCTTCTTGTTTTCCCCTCCTTTACGTCATTCACAAACACAGCCTGTATAAGCATGAGACCAGGCAGCACTAACCAATCAAATATCCACCTTTGCCGTGGCCTGATAGTACCACAGCGCCTATAGGACCAGCTGGATAGACTCCGCCCATTACAGCCTACGTTTCAACACAGTATGTATGTATATCCGCCGCTTGGGGGAATGTAGTGTGTATAATACATACAATTAATGTATTATTAGCCCACTATACATTACGTAATAGTGGTAATATGTACATCAATGGGAACAATTACTTGTACCTGTGAGTGGACTAGTTAACGCACTTTTATATAATAAAAAACAACAAACCATTTCAGATTTCTCTAAAACGTATTTTATTTTTTTTTATCTTTTGGTTCCATTAAAAACAATTGTGGGAAACATTTTAAAAAGGCACCTCTGTCCCAGCGATCTATTTCCTGTCAGTTGGATACAAAGCTTATCAGTTATTGATAAAATAACAAGTCATAACAACCATTACAATTGAGTCTCAGTTCATAACTGTGAACATGACAAGTGCACAATAACTGCAATTCCTGCTAAATAACTATTAGTCTCCTATGTTACTAACAGTCGTTTTTCTCAATATAATTTAATTAAATGCATCAATATTAAAATAGCTCTGAAAATCAATTCTACAAATACTGTTAGTGCACACCAAAAAATACAAATATTGTAAGTGCACATTAGTTAACTTCATTTCAAAAACCGTGAATTGTGCTTTTACTGCATAAATACTTAACTTTCTAGGTAAATCCTTGTGGATCATTAATAACCCCAAAACAGATATACTTAATACTGTCAGTTATGTGTGCAGGAGTGTAAGAAGTACATAGCCAAGCGCTATAATAAAGTCTGATTGTGATAAGATGCTAAGACATAAACCAGTTTCAACCAGAATCCAAACTTTGAAGGTTGTGTGGAGATGGAGCCGTCCTGTGAAGGATCTTCCAGCTCTTCTCTCGTTTGGAGCCGTTCTGATTGTCCCTCATTTGTTCCAGTAGATCTCGTAGGACCTCCTCTCTGAGTGGTTGTTGTCCATGGTGGACCTGACCTTCTCCCTCACCACCTTGACCACCAGGCCTCCCGCCAGAGCCATGCCTGCTGCAGCCTTCCCGATCTCTGCCACCGCCGTCAGGATGCGTGCCGTGGCCCCCATGGTGCCCACGGCGTCCGACATGACCCCTCCGGCCGCCACCGCCTCCCCCACAGTGGCCCCTGCCGCCCCAGACCCTGCACACTGGATGGCTCCAGCAGCAACACTGCCCCCGGTGGTGACAGCATGCTGCCCCGCCAGGGCAGCTACCTGTCCCACCCCCTGTGCTACAGTAGAGTTAGCTACACCGACCGCCCCCACAGCAGCTGTACCAGCCCCGTTCAGGGCAGTGACGCCCACAGTGGCCCCCTCTAGGGCCGCCCCCAGGGCAGCCCCAGCCCCCACGGCGCCCCCCACCCCGGCTGCCACCCCCACTGCCGCCGCCCCCATCAGGCTCACCTGCCCCAGGGCATCCAGGGCTGCCTCCCCTGGCCCGGCAGCCTCCGCCCCGGCCAGGGCGCCCACGGACCCCCCCAGCAGCCCCCCGGTGGCCGCCCCCAGCGCCACGGCTGTCTTCCCGGCCGCTGCCGCCACTATGGCCCCCACGGCCTTCCCCATCCCGGCGCCCCCCGCCACTGACATACCGGCCAGCTGTCCTGCGGCGAAGCCCACCGTGTTCCCCATAGCCGCTGCCCCTGCAGCCGCCGCAAGCGGGGCTGCTGCCCCGAACACCGCTCCCACCGCCATGCCCGTGGCCCCGGCCGCCACCAGGATCTTCACCCTTTCCAGAACCTTCCCGGAGAGGGCCGCCTCCCTCCGGAAGCGAGACAGGGCTGAACGGAAGGACGGCCTCCTGCTGTGACTCACGACCCCGCCACGCCTGCCTTCAAACTGTCTCCACCCCCTCTCTGCCCTGTCACTCAGGAGGCTGAGGGCACTCCCTCTCCTTTCCTCCGTCCACCTCTCCAGCCTCCGCTCCTCCCTCCCCTCTCCCCCAGACCCTCCCCTCTCCAGGCCTCTCATCCTCACCCCTCCTCCTGAGACGCCCTCCCCTACCCCTCCTCTCAGCCCCTCCCAATCGAGATCACACTTCCTTCTTTTAGAAACTTTGGCCTCCTCCTCTCCCTCCTCCTGGCCTCTCTCCATCGCCAACACCATCCTCTCCTGCTCTTCTCTAATGGCCGCCTCTGCCTCCAGGAACATGGCGTTGGTGTAGAAACCTCCTTCGTTCTCCTCCACCATGCTCTCCACCTTCCTCAGCAGCTCCCTGACCTGCTGGACATCTCCAGGGTCTCTGTTGTTCAGGACGTGGTACCTCCCCCCACACCTGTCTACCAGACCCCTCAGCTCCTCCTGGGGTTCTTTCCTCAGGTACCCCTCTATCCCCCTCCCCTCCAGATCATCCCCATGGGTGAACAGGACCAGGGTGTGGTCACACACCGCACCCTCCCCGAATATCTGCGCCATCTTGTGGACGGCCCGCGCCTCATCCTGGGTGTAGCGGCCCAACGGGATGACCAGGAGGAAGGCGTGGGGGCCAGGAGCGGAGAGGGTCACACATTTGGCTATCTCAGCGTGAGTCTCCTCCTCCTGCAGACGCGTGTCTCCGAACCCAGGCATGTCTACCACCACCACCCTCCTCCTCCTCCTCCTCCCCGCTTCTCCCCCCGGGGATCCCTGCTCCTCCAGATCAGCACTGCCCTGCTCGCACACCTGCGTGACGGAGCGGGCACTCAGCTCAGACAGGAAGTGTTTGTGGCCCAGGATGGTGTTACCGGAGGCGCTTTTCCCAGACCCGGTTTTACCGATCAGAACGAGCCTGAGTTCTTCTGTCCCTCTGGTTGTTGTGTCATCCTCTTCCTCGGCCTGGACATCCCGGTCTGAGCCCCCCCCCCCCTCCTCTTCTCCCTCCTGGCGGAAAGACAACAATGTGTGCAAGATTGACAGATGACAACATAAAGCCGAACTAACAAAGCTCCTTTATACAGCTAGTGTGGCGTATCTTACTCTTAACACAACACATACAAAGTTACGGTAACAGTAGTTTTGGGTTGCTAAAGTTAGCAGTCAGCCCTACTCACCCTTCTGCTTTTGAAATCCCACGGCTGTGCAACACAATCATTATTATGAAAGCCTTGGAAAGTTCCCTGCAATTTGCTGCGCACAACACTTTTGTTCGTAATTGTTTACTAGTCAGCTAGCTAGCACTATCGTTACTGTAGCTTCGATTAGCTTGTTCCAATCTAGCTCGTAACATCAAAGATCAAACATTAGAAAATGATCAGGAGAGATCAATGATCACAGTGATTTAAGGATATAATTTAGATTGTTGTTAGGATAGTGTAGTCGCGGTTCGTAGCTTGTGTTGTTGACAGCTAAATTGCTAGCTATTGTTAGCTGACTTGTTGTTCAGATTAATTTCCAGTCTGCTTTCTGAAGTCCGAAACACCTACACTATGTTAAATTTGATCATGAGGATTTGCATACCTGATTCTTTGGAAAGAGACATCCTTGTCTTCTAAAAGCTATTACGCCAGCTACATTCAGGCTTTCTTTAGTCTGTTTAGCAACTGTCTGTTTCAAGTCAAAAGTAAATTAGATTCGAATAAAGAGGACGTTGTCGAACAAGGCGCCCCCCTTTGGTCTCTCTCTGTGAAGTGCAGTATAATTATGAATAATTACATAATATTTAATCAAATGTAATAAAACGACAATAGGCGTGTTTATTATCATGTGATAACATCTCAGCAATTATATATATATATAATTTCTTTAAATATACAAATAACAGTCGCATTTACAAAACGGTCTCAAATATCGCCACCATTTCTTTAAATGCAATATATCGTTACCTTTGAAATACGGATTTGCTGCACCATGAATGACAAGGAAATCTTAAAACCAATTAATTAACATGAGGGGATCATCTACAGTAGGCCTATTTGATGCCTGAATTAAGCCAGGATAAATCGACAACACTTAAATGTTCTAATGAAGATAGATGTTGACAGGCAGTTAGACTATACTTACAGTAGCTCGTGATACAGTCACTCTCCCTTCTCAGTTTTGGTAAAACATGTTTAATTCTTTAATACAGACTTAAAGAACGAACACAAACACACTGTTATCCACAACCGGCTGCCAGGTAAACAACCTTTTCGGACACACAACAAGGTGTTTTGAAGTCTACCTCAGAGAAGGCCGGGAGCTCGCGCACACTGCCAGGCACAGATCGCACAACCGGACCATCAATCACAGCGAAATATCATAATTACAACTAACAACTAACAGAAAGGGGACAAAAATATGAATTAATTCAGCAAAACTACCTATTTCCAAGCATTGTATTTTAAGCTTGGCTTTATGGGTAAACCAAATACATTCTTCTATACAAATTGAGGCTAAATTGAATTACTTCAGTGCTTGTTTGTAGTATATGATAATACAGTGTATTGTAAAGTTTAAATATAACACATAGCAATCTCTATTTGAAGTTGTTCTTGTAAATTCATCATATTCAAATGAATTATATTCCAAAGTACATTTATTTGTAATCAAGTTATCAAAATGGTTTTCCCTTTTCAAATCCCCTTCTACAGAAGGCTCCTGGACTATTCGTTCCTGTGTCCTGCTATTTTATACCTGGACAGAGCTCATTAGTTAACTCTCCCCCTTCTGCCTCAAGGCTATTCCTTCAAACGTTCTCTCTCCCCCCTTCCTCTCCACTCCTCCTCCTCCCTTCATCTCCACTCCTCCTCCCTTCCTCTCCAGTCCTCCTCCTCTCTTCTCCTCCCATGCTCCCAGGATGCTGGGGTACAGTCTCATAGCTCAGTGCGGGAGCGAGAGATGCGTGGGCCTTTTCTGATCTCTTTCCTCTTCTCCTCCTTCCTCCTCCTCTTCTCCTCCTCCCTGAGGATCTTCTGAAAGGCCTCAGCAGTGTGAAGCAGCTGGGACAGGGAGGCAGAGGGAGTTGGAGTGTGTGTTAGAGAGAGTGTTTCCGTGTAGGTACTTGTGTGTGTGTGTGCTGTCAGGGGAGGTAGGGCAGGAACTGGAACAGCCAGAGAGGTGCTCGGTGAGGCTGAGAGCTACTCAGAGCAGAACTCACATCGTCTCTCTCCGTGCGGTAGGGGTTGGTGAAGTCAGGAGATTTCTCTGCTATTCCCAGCTCCTGCGACATCTGAGACAGAGGAGGGAGGAAAGAGAGAGAGAGGAAGGGGGAGGAAAGAGAGAGAGAGAGGAAGGGGGAGGAAAGAGAGAGAGAGGAAGGGAGAGGAAAGAGAGAGAGGAAGGGAGAGGAAAGAGAGAGAGGAAGGGAGAGGAAAGAGAGAGAGGAAGGGAGAGGAAAGAGAGAGAGGAAGGGAGAGGAAAGAGAGAGAGGAAGGGAGAGGAAAGAGAGAGAGGAAGGGAGAGGAAAGAGAGAGAGGAAGGGAGAGGAAAGAGAGAGAGAGGAAGGGAGAGGAAAGAGAGAGAGGAAGGGAGAGGAAAGAGAGAGAGGAAGGGGGAGGAAAGAGAGAGAGAGGAAGGGAGAGGAAAGAGAGAGAGAGGAAGGGGGAGGAAAGAGAGAGAGAGGAAGGGAGAGGAAAGAGAGAGAGAGGAAGGGGGAGGAAAGAGAGAGAGAGGAAGGGAGAGGAAAGAGAGAGAGAGGAAGGGAGAGGAAAGAGAGAGAGAGGAAGGGAGAGGAAAGAGAGAGAGAGGAAGGGGGAGGAAAGAGAGAGAGAGGAAGGGAGAGGAAAGAGAGAGAGAGGAAGGGAGAGGAAAGAGAGAGAGAGGAAGGGAGAGGAAAGAGAGAGAGAGGAAGGGAGAGGAAAGAGAGAGAGAGGAAGGGGGAGGAAAGAGAGAGAGAGGAAGGGGGAGGAAAGAGAGAGAGAGGAAGGGGGAGGAAAGAGAGAGAGAGGAAGGGGGAGGAAAGAGAGAGAGAGGAAGGGGGAGGAAAGAGAGAGAGAGGAAGGGAGAGGAAAGAGAGAGAGAGGAAGGGAGAGGAAAGAGAGAGAGAGGAAGGGAGAGGAAAGAGAGAGAGAGGAAGGGGGAGGAAAGAGAGAGAGAAGAAGGGGGAGGAAAGAGAGAGAGAGGAAGGGGGAGGAAAGAGAGAGAGGAAGGGGGAGGAAAGAGAGAGAGAGGAAGGGAGAGGAAAGAGAGAGAGAGGAAGGGGGAGGAAAGAGAGAGAGAGGAAGGGGGAGGAAAGAGAGAGAGAGGAAGGGAGAGGAAAGAGAGAGAGAGGAAGGGAGAGGAAAGAGAGAGAGAGGAAGGGAGAGGAAAGAGAGGGGTAGAAGATATACATGAGCAGGAGTAGAAAAAGGTGTCCTGTGCTACGCTCACCTGTGCTACGCTCACCTGTGCTACGCTCACCTGTGCTACGCTCACCTGTGCTACCCTCACCTGTGCTACCCTTACCTGTGCTACGCTCACCTGTGCTACCCTCACCTGTGCTACGCTCACCTGTGCTACGCTCACCTGTGCTACGCTCACCTGTGTTACCCTTACCTGTGCTACGCTCACCTGTGCTACCCTCACCTGTGCTACCCTCACCTGTTCTACCCTCACCTGTGCTACGCTCACCTGTGCTACCCTCACCTGTGCTACCCTCACCTGTGCTACCCTCACCTGTGCTACGCTCACCTGTGCTACGCTCACCTGTGCTACGCTCACCTGTGCTACGCTCACCTGTGCTACCCTCACCTGTGTTACTTGTTCTACTTGTTCCGGGAGTACAACGGCACTTAGGAATGCTTGGCTGGACCTGATGTTAGTTTCCTCCAGGATCACAATGACTCATATTGAGAGACTTGTTGCTCTTGTTGGTTAGTTGTAACGGTTTTAAATTCTTGTACTCGCTGTGAAATATTTTACTGTTGATTGTTTTTCTACAGGTACACTCTTGCACTTTTCGAGTTTCATGTTGTTTAATTGTAACTTGTTTAACTGCATGCTCTTATGGTTCTTCCCTTTGGCACTTATTTGGTTTTCCACAATGTATGCTTCATGTTTTGGCTGCTCGCAATGTTTGGTCGTTGTTATGATCAGTGACCTAGGCTCTTTTGTAAAGCTCTCTCTTGGAAGTCGCTTTGGATAAAAGCGTCTGCTAAATGCATAAATGTAAATGTACCCTCACCTGTGATACCCTCACCTGTGCTACCTTGTCGGAGAAATTTAGAATGTAAGGTTATATTCTGAAAATACTGGTGCTAGCATTCCTTTG
Organism: Osmerus eperlanus; assembly: GCF_963692335.1. Taxonomy (NCBI): domain Eukaryota; kingdom Metazoa; phylum Chordata; class Actinopteri; order Osmeriformes; family Osmeridae; genus Osmerus; species Osmerus eperlanus. The sequence goes on from NC_085019.1 coordinate 1,036,299, forward strand.
TCAGTAGAGAGCCCTCTCCCCACATGACCTATAGATGACACTAGGCTTACGTAAACAAACTGACCTAGGTTGACCATTATCATACTAGAGGTGCAATAAACCTTATCTGTGTTGAGTGAATCATATGGTCAAGCCTAGGGTCGGAGAACTCATTAAGTTTCCACGTGCACACGCACTCTGTCACTGGGATCGATCATATTGACAGCTGATATGCAGGGGAGGAGACTTCTCACCAATAAATGGTCTTACCTGAAGACTTGTGAACCAGACAAACTTTGTAGCACAATGGTGTGTGATGTTTTTGTCTCCTTCTGGGCCGGCCGCAAGCAATAAAGTTTTCTTAAACTTGTTAACCGACTGACTGTGCAATGCTTGATATATTAATATTCCTGAAATACCTTCACCTGTGTTACGCTCACATATTAAGGTTAGTAGTATGCAACAAAGTTTTAAGTACACTGAATAGACTGTATTCCTGTGCAAACACCCCCCCCCCCCCCTTCTCACCAGTGTGAGCACATGCTGGTGTGCCCCCCCAGTGAAGACCCCGGTGAGGTTGCAGAAGCGCAGCCCCCAGCGCAGCAGCCCCCCCCACTCAGAGTTGCGGTCGTAGTAATGGTGGACGATGCGGGGGAACCGCAAAGCCACGTCGCCGAAGAACGCCGTGTTCTCCACCACATGGGAGTAGGCTAGAGAGAGCCGGGGGGGGGAGGGAGAGATAAAGATAGGTGGCCAAGGGGAGATAGAGAGGGAGAGAGGATAGGAGAGAAAGAGAGAGGTGGGGAAGGGAGAGAAGGAGAAGGGGGTTAATGATTTGCAGCAGTGAGAAGGAATCTGCAAAACATGTCATACACATGAATAGACACAAAATCCTGAACCTTAGAAGCTGCCAGGCTAAAATGAGAACTAGAGATGGGGAGAGAGAGAGAGAGAGAGAGAGAGAGAGAGAGAGAGAGAGAGAGAGAGAGAGAGAGAGAGAGAGAGAGAGAGAGACTGGTGGTGGGGGGAGGGGGGGTGGATGGATGGAATAAGTTGAAATGAATATGGGCTAGGAAACTACAGAGAGGATGGGGGGCTGTGTCAGATACGACACACTGGAGGAAAGGACTTAATAGAGAGAGAGACAAGGATCAAGGAGGGAGAGGGGGATGTGAGCCAGGCGCAGGAGCAGGCAGAAGACAAACTGCATTAGTATCGAGTGAAAGAAGGAGGGGAGGGGGAGGAAAGGAGAGGACAGGCGTGGAGAGGAAAGGAAGGAGGAGGTGAGGAAAGTGAAGAGAGGTTAGGAGAGGAGGCAGCCTGACCTTCTTTGATCTTGTCGTCCATGGGGAATGGGTCATCAGGCTGCATGTTGGCTGCAATTAGGATCGCTCTGGAATCCTCCAGCACCTACAGACACACACATGCGCATGCACACACACACACAACAAATGCTGACCACTGAGGATGTGTTGATACTGTACTACAGGTCATCCATGAGGCGCTAACAGACCTGGAGGACAACAGCCTCCAGCAGACTGCTACTCCAGCATCAACACACAACAATATAATAATCATGTCAATAACATCAGAGCTAATCAACCACAGCCTCAATCACCATGACGTTCTGTACCTAACAATGGGATTCTACTCATGCAATCACAAAAGACTTAAACTTCCAATGAATGTTCAGACGTTATAGGTTTCTAGTCTAAGTGATGGCACTTGTGATGAGATGGTTTCCCTAATCAGCCCCATTGTTACAATCTACACTGAGGAAGGTCTGCCAGTGACAACCCTGGTCCACAGTCCTGTGTGTGTGTGTGTGTGTGTGTCAAGGCCTGGGGCAGGGCCCAGCCCAGCCAGTACCTTGAACAAGCCTTTGAGCATAATGTCTATGATCTTGTACTGCTGGTTGATGTCGTTCAGCTCCACCAGGTTCTTCAGGGCGTTCAGCTGATCCTTCCTCTTTGTCTCAAACAGGCGCTTGTCTGGCAGGAGGGGGTAAGGATGACCGTAACACACACAGGACCGTGCGCACACACACACACAGTCCAACACATACACAAGGAACCACAGCTAGTAGAAGTAGATTGGCGACACACACACACACACAGTGTATAAGAGGATACAGATCTCCAGGTTGGAGTCATGTCTGTGTGTGTCTGGATCTGCAGAGGCCGAGGCTGTGGCCGCCACTAGCAGGAACACGGAGCACACACTCAGCATGGCCAGCAGGGGGCAACAGAGAGGCACTCTGCTAACACACACATGGTAGAGGGCAAGGTTGACTGTCAATTTCAGTTTCAGGTACAATGTTTCTTTGAGCCGCTGCACAACACTGCAGACCTGACAGTGACAAATCTCTCTCTCTCCTTCAAAACCCTGATGCATCGAAACACCCCCAAATAACTTTTTAAACTCGTCACCATCGCTTTCCTTGATCCTGTACTTCCACACGCTCTCGTCCTCCCTCCCTCTCCCTCTTCCTCTCTCTCCAGTCTCTCACACACTCACTCCATCCTCTCCCAGCTTTGGGACTGGGACACCTCGACATCCCCCCCCCCCCCCCCCCCCCCGGTTGTTAATACATTTGAACCAGATGGAAGGGGTGGGTGAGAAGAGAAATAAAAGCCCTAAACCCCCCCCCCCCACCAGATGAATATTGGATAAGGCAGTTTTAAAGAAAACGTTAGTCGAAAAGCGAAGTGTGGAGAAAACCATGTCGATAAAACATAAAAGATGCATAATTCAGCAAGGCGTCCATCGATGGTAATAGCCAACCCAGGAAGGAACAGAGAGAGAGAATGAGAGAAACGAGAAGAGGGAGGATGAGAGGGGGAGACAGAATAATGAAAGTGGGGAAAGAGGGGGAGTGGAAAGATGGACGAACGAGAGGAAGAATGAGAGGATTGGAGGAAAAGGGAGTCTGGCCAGGCCCTGAAGGGACTAGCAGGATTCCTGGTGAATATCATTTGGATTTGCCAAGGAGAAGCCAAGGGTGAATGAAAGACACGAGCAACAGCTGGGAAGAGACCATCAGAATAGTCTGAATAAACGAAATCAGAAACTGAATGATCACCAGTGACGCTTGACGTCCACTGTTAAGATTCCTCTCACCATCCTCCTGACTGAGCAGTGATATCTGAGCCTCAGCACCACAGCAACATTGTCTGAGGTCATACACACTGATGTATAGACCCAACAGCCTTGCACTGTCTGAAGTCATACTGATGTATAGACCAGCAGGCTTGCACTGTCTGAAGTCATACTGATGTATAGACCAGCAGCCTTGCACTGTCTGAAGTCATACTGATGTATAGACCAGCAGCCTTGCACTGTCTGAAGTCATACTGATGTATAGACCAGCAGCCTTGCACTGTCTGAAGTCATACTGATGTATAGACCAGCAGGCTTGCCTCACCACCACTGGAACACCTTATGAAGTCATAGACTGGCAGGTTAGGCTTTGCTACATAATAACGTAACCTACCTGGTCTCAAGGAGGGCTTTATCGCTGAGTAAAAGTACAGATCTGGTACAGGTCCTGGTGTTTGTTTTCTCTAGAGGAAGACTCCTTTTGTATTTGAGCAGAAGTACAGATCTGGTACAGGTCCTGGTGTTTGTTTTCTCTAGAGGAAGACTCCTTTTGTATTTGAGCAGAAGTACAGATCTGGTACAGGTCCTGGTGTTTGTTTTCTCTAGAGGAAGACTTCTTTTGTATTTGAGCAGAAGTACAGATCTGGTACAGGTCCTGGTGGCCCAGGGGGTTAAAAGGAGCTACATGTTTTGGATCGATTCATTTAGCAGGCTTGAATGAAATGAAATCTGGGATCAGATCACCATTCTTCCAATCCCCAAAGACACTCCTGCCGTGAAGTCTTGAGGATAGTCTGCTACTCACCCTTTTCAAGCGACCCCTGCTCCCTTGGTAACATGCATTATTTGTAGGCCTACGTCGCTTGGGATTTAAAGTGTCGGCTAAATGTATAAACTGTGAGTGTAACCCGCTCCAACCTTTCATCACCAGTACTGGAGATGGTTTCCAGGGATATTCGTCTGCAAAAATGAGAAGCCAGAAGAGAGCTGGCTGTATTAGGCCAAATTTGTGCACCAAGAACACATCTGAAGCTGCTTTCTGTCTTTTTCTCCTCAGACAAGTATCTCCACTTAAAAACTCTAAAGTAAATGATGTGAAAAGCTTCCAGTAACCTCCAACTATAGGAAAAACACCGGCAGAGAACATAATTTCATTCATATGCTAATTCAGTCGGTGGGTAATAGGCCTACAGCACATTAGGTTGGAGCCGGTGGCGAGAAGCAAGGTCATCAACTTCATCAACATACTGTTGAACCCAATCAACAGGCCGACAGCACGATTGTCCACCTCAGCTTGGAATTCAGGTTTAAGAGGGTTGTGTGTGTGTGTGAGGGGCAGCTAGAAGGAAAATCAATAACGTGGAATAAGACCCTAAACTCGACCGTTTACAGTCATCAATTAGCATCACAATCCATGAAGTTATTATTTCAGATATTACGGAGTAAATTACTTTGTTACGGCCTCAGAATCCCATCAGCGGGCGGCGTAAAACAGACGAATGAGACCGTTACAGCTTGGAGTAAATTTACTCCACGCTAGAGCACTGATCACACTGAAGATCCGTTCAGCCATAACCGTACTGGCCTTGAAACACAAATATAGGAAATGTAGTGTGTCAAGGCCATTAGCACAAACCTGCCCATAACAACTGCCTCTCCAACGCCGTCTCCGAAATGAAACGACCTCTAGCCTCATGGCATTAAACCCCTTCTCCTGCGGTTACAGCCCAGGTAAACACGAACCTAATGGGATAACATACTGAGCAACAATAATAAACTACGTGATCCTATCCTTCCCCTTAGCCCGGTGTGGGAACCCAGGCTGTCAGATTGGACACATCATCGGTCTCCAGCGGTGGAGTCGACCTCCTCATCCTATGTATTCCCCTAGTGGTACTGGGCACCGGCGATTTGATAGCATTCCTTATCCAACCAATGTGAATGATTGACCATGCCCATCTCTGACCCCTCTCCACAGCCATACTGCATGCTTTGCCTAGTGGAGGAGTTTAGGGGCATCCACACTACCCTCACATCTACAAAACACAGGCTACTTTTGATACTGAAGAGGAAATTCACACGACAGAACCGTTTACAAAGACGTTATGTAGGCTATACCTAAAAATTCAACAGATCTGTTTGTCGATCACGAAACATTCCACAAACTAGTTAGGAAATTGATTAGTACTTTGAGATTTGAATTTGATCGATTTTAAAGTTACTCATCTTAAATTGATTTGCAATATCAACGCATCTATTTAGCATCGGTGATGGCCAGACATGCGATGGATACAGTCAGCTTGTGGCGACAAGGCATTTGACAAAAACTCATCACTCACCGTGAAGTAAAAAAAAATCTAATAAAAAGAATTCACCCCTCAGAACGTTAACGATCACTTCCTCAATACGATAAGCGATTTGTCGCGCTTTTACTTTTCTCATTGAGATAAAAAATTTACGTAGCCGAGCATTTGATTGCTCGTTACAATCCTCAAGCGACGATGTAGCATTTGAATCGTTAATTTACGTACACTACTCGTTTGCTCCAGTCCTTGTGCGCCACGGGTCATACCGGCTACTGACTTGGCCAAATGACAGCCAGCGATATGGGAGGAAGGATGATGTGGTTTCCGCACGGAATATTTAGAGAGACACACAGCCTCGTCATACACGGTAAATCACTCCACTACAACCTCGAGTCCACCGGCGTAACGTACCGTGGTATGGTAACATATAAGACTATTAAAAAAAACACGTTATGAAAAAAAAATACTTTATATATAAATATCTTTCTAAAAATAAGTTTTAATGATTTATTCATTCATTTGAGGGAAAATACGTTGCTGTGCTAGACTACTTGTACAATATAATTTGTCTTCTATGGCAAGTCTTCAGAAAAGGCTAGATTTCTTGAGAACAATATCAAGACAAATAAATGGAACACATTGCAATCAATAAATGATTTGATTCCATCCAAACTGTACGCCAGTTCATCCTCTTGCAGTAGAAGTGTTCATCCTCACAGTGAAAGCAGACAGAGCGGTGGAAAGCTCTTCAATTTGCCTGTGCTGCAGGGTTAAAGATTCTGGATATGAGACAGCTTCTATAGAGGCTGTGTGTGTGTGTGTGTGTGTAAAACCGTTTACAGCTCAGAAAGACGACAGAGAGATGTGAGGCAAAGTAAATATGATTTTCTGAGGGATGAACAGATTGACTCAGATTAGATCCAAGATCTGTAATCAGTAAAGACTGATAAGTGGTGCTCGCACTTCTTATATCACTTCAGTGATCTTGATACCTCTCTCTCATTCACCATTGATCCCTCTCTCGCTCCCTCTCTCTCACACTACCTTGCTCTCTCTGTGTGTGTGTGTGTGTGTGTGTGTGTGAAGGATACAGAAGGCTGGTGGCCAGCAGATGGAGGGGAGTGGGGGGCAGTGGGGGCAGGGACTCCATGAGAGCGTCAGCCCGGCGTCTCTGCTCCTCAGACAGTGAGGGGTGGAGGACACTGCTCTGGAGCTGGGGAGGAGAGGAGGAGGAGAGGAAGAGGGGGAAGAGGAGAGGAAGAGGGGGAAGAGGAGAGGAAGAGGGGGAAGAGGAGAGGAAGAGGGGGAAGAGGAGAGGAAGAGGAGAGGAAGAAGAGGAGAGGAAGAGGGGGAAGAGAGGAAGAGGGGGAAGAGAGGAAGAGGAGAGGAAGAGGGGGAAGAGAGGAAGAGGAGAGGAGGGGGAAGAGAGGGGGAGGAGAGGAAGAGGAGAGGAAGGGGAGAGAAGGAGGAAGAGGAGAGGAGAGGAGGAGGAGAGGACGAGGAGAGGAAGAGGGGGAAGAGAGGAAGAGGGGGAAGAGAGGAAGAGAGGAAGAGGAGAGGAGGAGGAAGAGGGGGAAGAGAGGGGGAGGAGAGGAAGAGGAGAGGAAGGGGAGAGAAGGAGGAAGAGGAGAGGAAGAGGAGAGGGGGAGAGGAAGAGGAGAGGAAGAGGAGAGGAAGAGGAGAGGAAGAGGAGAGGAGGAAGAGGGGGAGAGGAAGAGGAAGACCAATTGAGTAGTAAGAGAGAACGGTGTAGGGTTAAACAAGAGAGAGAGACAGAGAGAGAGGGGACGACAGAGAGAGAGAGAGAGAGAGAGAGAGAGAGAGAGAGAGAGAGAGAGAGAGAGAGAACGACAGAGAGATGACAGACAGGAGCCTGGTGGTGATAGAATCTGTGAGAGGTTTAAATAAGAACAATCTCCCATGAGATCATCTTTGATCCAACAACCCCTGGTCTCTCACACATCTAGTCTCTCTCTCTCCCTCTCTCTTTAACATACACAGCTCTGTCTGTGAGGCACAAAGGAAACGCAGCAAACAGCAGAAGATGGTGAGGAGGGAGAGAAAACGTCCCAGAACACAGTCACTTCCTGTCACTCTGAAGACAGGCAGTGAGAGGGACTTACATTTACATTACATCATATAGCAGACGCTCTTATCCAGAGCAACTTACAGTAAGTACAGGGACATTCCCCCCAGAGCAAGTAGGGTGAAGTGCCTTGCCCAAGGACACAACGTCATTTTGCAAGGCCGGGAATCGAACTGGCAACCTTCAGATTACTAGCCCGACTCCCTCACCGCTCAGCCACCTGACCTAATGAAGCACTGCATCCTGTCTGGACACACTGTGGAAGATACTCTGCATGTGTACTGTATGTGTGTACCTGTGTGAGCAGCAGAGTGTGTGTGTGTGTGTGTGTACCTGTGTGAGCAGCAGAGTGTGTGTGTGTGTACCTGTGTGAGCAGCAGTGTGTGTGTGTGTACCTGTGTGAGCAGCAGAGTGTGTGTGTGTGTGTGTGTACCTGTGTGAGCAGCAGAGTGTGTGTGTGTGTGTGTACCTGTGTGAGCAGCAGAGTGTGTGTGTGTGTACCTGTGTGAGCAGCAGAGTGTGTGTGTGTGTACCTGTGTGAGCAGCAGAGTGTGTGTGTGTGTGTACCTGTGTGAGCAGCAGAGTGTGTGTGTGTGTGTGTACCTGTGTGAGCAGCAGAGTGTGTGTGTGTGTGTGTACCTGTGTGAGCAGCAGAGTGTGTGTGTGTGTGTGTACCTGTGTGAGCAGCAGAGTGTGTGTGTGTGTGTACCTGTGTGAGCAGCAGAGTGTGTGTGTGTGTACCTGTGTGAGCAGCAGAGTGTGTGTGTGTGTGTGTACCTGTGTGAGCAGCAGAGTGTGTGTGTGTGTACCTGTGTGAGCAGCAGAGTGTGTGTGTGTGTACCTGTGTGAGCAGCAGAGTGTGTGTGTGTGTGTGTACCTGTGTGAGCAGCAGTGTGTGTGTGTGTACCTGTGTGAGCAGCAGAGTGTGTGTGTGTGTACCTGTGTGAGCAGCAGAGTGTGTGTGTGTGTACCTGTGTGAGCAGCAGAGTGTGTGTGTGTGTACCTGTGTGAGCAGCAGAGTGTGTGTGTGTACCTGTGTGAGCAGCAGAGTGTGTGTGTGTGTACCTGTGTGAGCAGCAGAGTGTGTGTGTGTGTACCTGTGTGAGCAGCAGAGTGTGTGTGTGTACCTGTGTGAGCAGCAGAGTGTGTGTGTGTACCTGTGTGAGCAGCAGAGAGAGGGCCTGTGTGCTTTGCTCTCCCAGCTCCTCCAGACCTCTCGTCTCCACGGCGTCCAGCACCTTCCTCAGGTCTGACTCCCACATCACCACACTGCTGCCTGCTGCCACCAGCTGCACACACACACACACACACCTGCTCAGCCTGGTAACATTGGTGTGTATGTGGTATGTGTGTGTGTGTGTGTGTGTGTTACCAGGCTTAGCAGGGTGAGACTGGCAGGGTGTAGCAGGCAGGTTTCTCCAGAGTGGAGGAGAGAGTGGAGGAGGAGACGACACCAGGGCTGACACACCACATGCTGGGCTAGAGACAGGGGGAGACAGGGGGAGGGAGGGGGAGACAGGTGGAGGGAGGGGGAGACAGGGGGAGGGAGGGGGAGACAGGGGGAGACAGGGGGAGGGGGGGGAGAGGAGGAGGGGTAGAGAGGGGGAGACAGGGGGAGGGAGACAGGGGGAGGGGGGGGAGAGGAGGAGGGGTAGAGAGGGGGAGACAGGGGGAGGGGTAGACAGGGGGAGGGGGGGGGAGACAGGGGGAGGGGGGGGGAGGGAGACAGGGGGAGGGGGGGAGAGGAGGAGGGGTAGAGAGGGGGAGACAGGGGGAGGGGTAGACAGGGGGAGGGGGGGGGAGACAGGGGGAGACAGGGGGAGACAGGGGGAGGGGGGAGAGACAGGGGGAGACAGGGGGAGGGAGGGGGAGACAGGGGGAGGGAGGGGGAGACAGGGGGAGACAGGGGGAGGGAGGGGGAGACAGGGGGGGAGACAGGGGGAGGGAGGGGGAGGGAGACAGGGGGAGGGGGGGGAGAGGAGGAGGGGTAGAGAGGGGGAGACAGGGGGAGGGGTAGACAGGGGGAGGGGGGGAGAGGGGGAGGGGTGGAGGGGGAGACAGGGGGAGGGGGAGACAGGGGGAGGGGAGAGGGGGAGACAGGGTGAGGGGGAGACAGGGGGAGACAGGTGGAGGGGAGAGGGGGAGACAGGGTGAGGGGGAGACAGGGGGAGGGGGAGGAGGGGAGAGGGGGAGACAGGGGGAGGGGTAGAGAGGGGGAGGGGTAGAGAGGGGGAGGGGGGGAGAGGGAAAGGAGAAATTGAAAGAGTGAATTAAACTGACAGAGAATCATATCAGACAGTCTGAGATCATCGCTGCTTCTTTCTCTCACCTCTATAGATAAGTGTACATCACTCACAGACAGAGTTAGGTACCTGTGAGAGGACTCTTCCTCTGCAGGTAGGCCAGTAGAGAACCCAGACAGCTCACAGACACCCTGAGCACCAGATGCTGCTTCTGGGGGGGGGGTGGGGTAGAGAGAGAAGAGGGTAGAGAGAGGGAGGGCAGAGGGAGGAGGGGTTGACAGAGATGGGGGGGGATTCAGTTATATAAGGAAACAAAAGTGAGTGTGTGTTTGATGGAGGAAGAGAGAGGGGAAGCCAAGACAGACGAACTTACTTAGGCCGACATGAGTGAGAAATAGTGAGAATATACAGTATATGCACATAACCATATAGTCAAAAGTGGGAGTGATGACAGGAACAGTGTGAGGAGATAAAGGGAGGGAGATAAAAATAGAGAGATGAGAGAGAAGGCACACTGATCTGGAGAGGTAGAGAGAGGAGAGAGGAGGTTAATAATGTATTGTCCTCCCCTGACAGGCCACACTGAGCAGACACCAGAAATAGTCTGCTGTGCCAGACAGCTGTAGAGAAGAGGACCAGAGAGAGAGAAGATTAGGAGAAGACAGGAGAGAGAGAGGGAAAAGGGAATGACATGGACAAGTCAGTGGAGGATGGAGAGGAGATAGGGAAGAGGAGGCTTATAGCCCTGTGTGCTGCAGATCTCTGGACACATTAGAACATCTCTCTCTCTCTCCCTCCTCCCCTGCCTCCTCCTCTCTTCTCTATAGCTACAGATCTCTGAACCCAGTAGAGCAGGGGTATGTATGCGCATGTGTGTGTGTGTGCGCATGAGCATCTGCACTTGTGTCTCTCTCCCCCATAGTCTTGTGTGTGTCTGCGCATACATGAATACATATGCATGTGTGACGGATGCTTGTCTGTATGACTGTGTGTGTGTAGAGTACCTGCAGCAGCAGGCTGTAGAGAGCGGTGGCCAGGCGCAGGGCCCCAGAGGAGCCCAGGGGGTCGAGACAGCTGTCAGCGCCCCCTACAGGCCTGGAGCCAGACCCAGGGACCACAGCCACACACAGCAGCTCTGAAGACACATCCACATCCAGTACCGCCTGCATCAGCTTCAGAGAGCTGGCTGGGGGAGAGGAGGAGGGATGAGAGGAGGGATGAGAGGAGAAGGGATGAGAGGAGGGATGAGAGGAGGGATGAGAAAAGGGATGAGAGGAGGGATGAGAGGAGGGATGAGAGGAGGAGGGATGAGAGGAGAAGGGATGAGAGGAGGGATGAGAGGAGGGATGAGAGGAGGGATGAGAGGAGGAGGGATGAGAGGAGAAGGGATGAGAGGAGGGATGAGAGGAGGAGGGATGAGAGGAGGGATGAGAGGAGGGATGAGAGAAGGGATGAGAGGAGGGATGAGGAGAAGGGATGAGAGGAGGGATGAGGAGGGATGAGAGGAGGGATGAGAGAAGGGATGAGAGGAGGGATGAGAGGAGGGATGAGAGGAGGGATGAGAGGAGAAGGGATGAGAGGAGGGATGAGAGGAGGGATGAGAGGAGGGATGAGAGGAGGAGGGATGAGAGGAGGGATGAGAGAAGGGATGAGAGAAGGGATGAGAGGAGGGATGAGAGAAGGGATGAGAGGAGGGATGAGACTGGAGAAGACAGGAGGGTAGAGTAGAAGGGTCACACGAAGGTGAGATCAGAGAAAGAGAGAAGGATGGACAGACTGTAAAGAGGTAGGACTGGTTAAACACAGAGAGCTGGAGGTCAGTAGCTAAACTCTTCAGCCACACTCACTGACACACTGCAGCTCTCAGAGGGAGCAGATAGTCAAAGATGTGTGAGTGGGTGTGTGTGTGTCTCCATAAAGATAGAAGAGCTGTAAGAGGAGAGGAAAAAGAAAGGGTGAGAGGGAGATAAATGAAGTGACAGTTTGAGAGAAGAGAGAGCCAGATTGGAGAGACAGAGAGAGACAGACAGAGAGAGGAGAGCTCCTATCTCAGCTCCTGCACCAGTTAAAACACTGCTCACATGGCAGTGAAGCAATATAACACACAATACAGATATCTAGTTATAAATGATCCAGTGGTTAGTTAAGATAGTTAGCCAGTGGAGGTTTAACAAGTTAGTCAGTGGTAGTTGTGTAGTTACCCAGCAGCAGAGTGTGAGTGTGGGTCTTCCTGCAGAGCAGAGTCTGAACCATGCTCTCCAGGTTCAGACTGATTTTCTTGTGGACCTGAACAACCCAATAACAACACAATAACACAACAACACTGCCATACACCATAACCTAATACAGTAAAAAGCAATACCACACAACGCAACACCTTCACCACAGCAACGGCACAGAACACAAAACACTCTAAGGATGCACCGAAATTTCAGCCAAAAAAATATTGTGTCACAAAAATGGCCTTGCGGCACAGAGCCATTTTGTATGAGTCATGTCTGAGGGGAAGCAGAGATCTATATAAGAGCCCGTGTCTGAGAAGTCTCTGTTCTGTGTTACAGTCAGTAGGAGAACATGCCAGGTTCTGTGGGTTGTTCTCCGTTCTCTTCTTGTGTCCGCTGGGTGCCTCCCTCACGGGTGCAGCTCTATGTGGAAGTGAATTATGGGAAGGAGATGCGCTTCAGATCTGCTTCATTATCTCCCAGGCTGGCGTAAATACAAACCCAGATCAGAGGAGCTGCAAGAGCTGCAGGATCTGGAAGAGCTGTGTGTGAGAGGATCTGGAAGAGCTGTGTGTGAAAGGATCTAGAAGAGCTGTGTGTGAGAGGATCTAGAAGAGCTGTGTGTGAAGATCTGGAAGAGCTGTGTGTGAGACGATCTGGAAGAGCTGTGTGTGAAAGGATCTGGAAGAGCTGTGTGTGAAAGGATCTGGCAGAGCTGTGTGTGAAAGGATCTGGAAGAGCTGTGTGTGAAAGGATCTGGAAGAGCTGTGTGTGAAAGGATCTGGAAGAGCTGTGTGTGAAAGGATCTGGAAGAGCTGTGTGTGAAAGGATCTGGAAGAGCTGTGTGTGAAAGGATCTGGGAGAGCTGTGTGTGAAAGGATCTGGAAGAGCTGTGTGTGAAAGGATCTGGGAGAGCTGTGTGTGAGAGGATCTGGAAGAGCTGTGTGTGAGAGGATCTGGAAGAGCTGTGTGTGAAAGGATCTAGAAGAGCTGTGTGTGAAAGGATCTGGAAGAGCTGTGTGTGAAAGGATCTAGAAGAGCTGTGTGTGAGAGGATCTAGAAGAGCTGTGTGTGAAGATCTGGAAGAGCTGTGTGTGAAAGGATCTAGAAGAGCTGTGTGTGAGAGGATCTAGAAGAGCTGTGTGTGAAGATCTGGAAGAGCTGTGTGTGAGACGATCTGGAAGAGCTGTGTGTGAGAGGATCTGGAAGAGCTGTGTGTGAAAGGATCTAGAAGAGCTGTGTGTGAAAGGATCTGGAAGAGCTGTGTGTGAAAGGATCTAGAAGAGCTGTGTGTGAGAGGATCTAGAAGAGCTGTGTGTGAAGATCTGGAAGAGCTGTGTGTGAGAGGATCTAGAAGAGCTGTGTGTGAGAGGATCTAGAAGAGCTGTGTGTGAAAGGATCTGGAAGAGCTGTGTGTGAAAGGATCTAGAAGAGCTGTGTGTGGGAGGATCTAGAAGAGCTGTGTGTGAAGATCTGGAAGAGCTGTGTGTGAAAGGATCTAGAAGAGCTGTGTGTGAGAGGATCTAGAAGAGCTGTGTGTGAAGATCTGGAAGAGCTGTGTGTGAGACGATCTGGAAGAGCTGTGTGTGAGAGGATCTAGAAGAGCTGTGTGTGAGAGGATCTGGAAGAGCTGTGTGTGAAAGGATCTGGAAGAGCTGTGTGTGAGAGGAGCTGGAAGAGCTGTGTGTGAGACGATCTGGAAGAGCTGTGTGTGAGAGGATCTGGAAGAGCTGTGTGTGAGATGATCTGGAAGAGCTGTGTGTGAGAGGATCTGGGTTGTGGAGACTTGGCCCTGAGTGAGTTTGTAAATGAGGGTTTTAGCTGAGACCCTAGACACTGGAGGGATCTGCCAGTATCCATGACGATATGGCTTTCTTGTGCTGCAGCCTGGAACACTCCTGTGTGTGTGTGTGTGTGTGTGCGTGCAGTCTGTTTAAGCAGTGTGTGTGTGTAGCGTGCAGTCTGTGTGTGTGTGTAGCACGTGTGTGGTCCTCAGATGTCATCAGAGGGCGTACCTGGCTGGAGTGTGTGTGTGTGTTGCTGTACCTGGCTGGAGTGTGTGTGTGTGTTGCTGTACCTGGCTGGAGTGTGTGTTGCTGTACCTGGCTGGAGTGTGTGTGTGTGTGTTGCTGTACCTGGCTGGAGTGTGTGTGTGTGTGTGTTACTGTACCTGGCTGGAGTGTGTGTGTGTGTGTGTTGCTGTACCTGGCTGGAGTGTGTGTGTGTGTGTTGCTGTACCTGGCTGGAGTGTGTGTGTGTGTGTTGCTGTACCTGGCTGGAGTGTGTGTGTGTGTGTGTGTTGCTGTACCTGGCTGGAGTGTGTGTGTGTGTGTTGCTGTACCTGGCTGGAGTGTGTGTGTTGCAGGGTGACCAGGGAGGACAGGAGCAGACGAGCGCAACACAGCAGGGCACAGGACGGAGAGAGGGAGGGAGAGAGGGAGGGAGAGAGGGAGGGAGAGAGGGAGGAGGAGAGGATAGCTTGTAGTTGATTCATTAGTCCAGTATTGCTCAGCAACATGGACACAGCTGGGGAGAGGAGGACAGACAATGTCAGTATATACTCAAGAGAACAATCAGTGTGTGTGTGTGCGTGTGTGTCACCTCCATCACCACAGTGAGCTGGAGCCAGGCTGAGACAGCAGTGCAGGAAGGTGAAGGCCGGCAGCAGAGACTCTGTGTTGGTGGGCTGCAACTTCCCTGCCAAGTTACTGACTGCACACACACACACACACACACACAAACACACACACACAAGGACATGAGAAAGACCAAGAGAGTGAAAGAGGAAGAAAGTGAAACAGAAAAGAGAGGAACATGACATTGGCGATCATCAAGCGAGAACAGAGAGTATCTCTGGAGCTTAATACTCCCATCCTGCACCAGGCAGGGTGGTGGTGGGGCAGGGTGGGGCAGGGTGGTGGTGGGGCAGGGTGGTGGTGGGGCAGGGTGGTGGTGGGGCAGGGTGGGGCAGGGTGGTGGTGGGGCAGGGTGGTGGTGGGGCAGGGTGGGGCAGGGTGGTGGTGGGGCAGGGTGGTGGTGGGGCAGGGTGGTGGTGGGGCAGGGTGGTGGTGGGGCAGGGTGGTGCTGGACTGGCTGGGGCAGGATTGTGGTGGGGGGGGGATTCACTTCGGTTAGATTCACGTTTATCTACAACAAGAGCTTCTTCGACTGCAGCGAGGTAGAGAACTGTGACTGACCTGAAAAGTAAGGAAGTGCAGCACAGACACTGACTGAGGATCAGTGTGTTTGACCCCTAGGACGAGCCTGTGACCTCTGACCCTGTGACCTCTGACCCTGTGACCTCTGACCTCTGACCTGACCGTGGTAAAGCAGCTTGAAGTGGGTTCCGTCCGTATCACTGTCAGCCGGACCCCGTCTGGTCTGGGTCACACACAACAACCTCAGTACCAGGGAGAGAGAGTCCACACCTGGAGGAGAGAGAGGGGAGACACAGCAGGGAGGGAGGGAGAGAGACAGGGAGGGAGGGAGGGAGGAGAGGGAGGAGAGAGAGCAGGGAGGGAGGGAGAGGAGAGAGACAGCAGGGAGGAGAGGGAGGAGAGGGAGGAGAGAGCAGGGAGGAGAGGGAGGAGGCAGGGAGGGAGGAGGCAGGGAGGGAGGAGGCAGGGAGGGAGGGAGAGGGAGGAGAGAGCAGGGAGGGAGAGAGGAGGCAGGGAGGGAGATAGAGACAGCAGGGAGGAGAGGAGAGAGATAGCAGGGAGGAGAGGAGAGAGACAGCAGGGAGGAGAGGAGAGAGACAGCAGGGAGAGGGAGGAGAGATAGAGCAGGGAGAGGGAGGAGAGAGAGAGCAGGGAGGAGAGGGAGAGGGAGAGCAGGCAGGGAGGGAGATAGAGACAGCAGGGAGGGAGAGGAGAGAGACAGCAGGGAGGAGAGGAGAGAGAGAGCAGGGAGAGGAGAGAGACAGCAGGGAGAGGGAGGAGAGAGAGAGCAGGGAGAGGGAGGAGAGAGAGAGAGCAGGGAAGAGAGGGAGAGCAGGCAGGGAGGGAGGGAGATTTACATAAAAGCAGAAGTATGTAAAAGAAAATGTAGTGGGAATATGAAGAGAAGGCAGGCAGACAGGATGAACCCGTTGAGAGAGGATTAAAGCAGACCCTCATCTACATGTTCTCCTCTCCTCCATCACCCCCAGGAATACTTCTCTAAAGGGGAGCTAATATAAAGTATATATGAATGCTAATTCCTCATATGGTGTAGGCAAGGAGGAGCAGAGAAGAGGAGAAGAGAGGACAGGAGAGGAGGACAGGGTAGAGGAGAAAGTGGATGTGTGTGTGTGTCTCACCCTGGCCTGGCCCCTCCAGGGTGAGCCTCTGCAGCACCTGGAGCAGGGTGGGAGTGATGAGCGCAGCCAGGCTGGCATCACAGCTTCCCCTGCCCTGCATGAACACCCCCAGCAGGGCCAAGGCCCTCTCTGCCAGGGGCCCCTCCCTGGTACACACCAGGCCCTGTTACACAGACAGCAGGATGGAACTGGAACAGTATCGTGTGTGGAATACACTGGAGGTGAGGTAGGTGAGCAGGGTCTTACCAGCATGGTCAGGATGACTGAGGGGTTCTTCTCCATCAGAGCCAGCAGGACAGCGCTCTCCTGGTCCTGGTCAACAGTTAGGGTCGATCACGTTTTAATCAGGTCAAATCCGTACGTGAGTTTCAGTCTGAAAAATGCTTGTCTTTCAACGTTTTACAAAAACACGTTTCTTATCACCCTTAAAGGGGAAAGCATGAGAGACCGTGAACACCCTCCACATTCTAGACAGCCTGATATGACAGCTCCCAGACGCTCCCAGACGCTCCCAGACGCACCCTGACTCCGCTCTGCTCTGGAGCCAGGTCTGGCTCTCTGGTCTGGTAGCTCAGCCACAGCTCCAGGACCTGGGCTCCAAAGCCCTGGGCCAGCTCAGGGTAGCGGTACAGGAAGTGGAGGAGGGCGGCGTGGTGGATGTAGAGGGAGGAGAGGCTGGGACTGGAGGACAGGGTCTTACTGATGCTGTTCAGAGGAGCCTGGAGGGCGGAGGAGATGGGGGAGAGGGGGGGAGGGATAGACACAAACAGAGAGTGGGAGAGGAAGAGGGGGAGGATGAGTGGTAGTGACAGAGACAGTTTATGAATTTATCTGATTTCATACAACATATTCCTTTTGTTGTATGAAATCCTCCTGGAGGATTCACCCTCCTGTCAGAGAGAGCGAGAGAACAAGCAAGCGAGGGAGTCAGGTGGCTGAGCGGATAGAGCATCGGGCTAGTAATCTGAAGGTCGCCAGTTCGATTCCCGGCCGGTGCACATGACGTTGTGTCCTTGGGCAAGGCACTTCACCCTGCTTGCCTCGGGGGAATGTCCCTGTACTCACTGTAAGTCGCTCTGGATAAGAGCGTCTGCTAAAATGACTAAATGTAAGCGAAAGAGAGAGCGAGTGAGGGGGAGGAGAGAGAGAGGGGGAGAGAGAGACACTGTGTGTGTGTGAGCAGCGTTACCCAGGAGAGAGGGGGGCTCCGGTCCTGAGTGGCAGCCAGCAGGTAGAGGGCAGCTCTGAGCACCCAGGTGGGCAGGGGCGGGCCGTGCCCTGGGTGCTGTACTGAACACAGCAGCCCACACACACTGGAGAACACTGTGGAGTCAGGAAGCAGCCTGGTACACACACACACAGAGGTACACACACAGAGAGGTACACAGAGATGTACACACACACACAGAGGTACACACACACACAAACACAGCCTGTATTTATAGGCCTGAGAGGGATTGTGTGTGTGTTTATGTATCTCAGAGTGTGTGAAGCTGTCTCCATGCTGCAGCAGCAGGCGGCTCTGGGTCCTGTGTGAGTGTGTGTACCTGTCTCCGTGCTGCAGGGCCAGCTGCAGCATCAGGAGCAGGCAGTGCTGGATGGCCCTGGGGCCAGCAGAGTGTGTGTGGGGCCCCTGGGCCTCGGCCAGCAGAGAGGGCCAGTCTGACACACGCACACACAGAGCAGGCAGCACGCACCCCAACACACTCTCCACCTCCTCCTGGTCTGGGAGAACACACACAGGGGGTGAGTCAGTACCTGTGTGTGGTGTCTGGGTGAGTCGGTACCTGTGTGTGGTGTCTGGGTGAGTCGGTACCTGTGTGTGGTGTCTGGGTGAGTCGGTACCTGTGTGTGGTGTCTGGGTGAGTCGGTACCTGTGTGTGGTGTCTGGGTGAGTCGGTACCTGTGTGTGTGGTGTCTGGGTGAGTCGGTACCTGTGTGTGGTTTCTGGGTGAGTCAGTAATGTACCTTGCAGCGGGGAGATCTGGGACAGCAGACACACACTGAGCTTCTGAATAAACACACTGCACGACACATTCAGAGAAGAGTTCCTGAGAGAGAGAGAGAGAGAGAGAGAGAGATGGGGGGGAGAGAGAGAGAAAGTTAGAGAGAGGATAGAACACCATAATGAGCGTCATTTGACAGGGTGAGCTTGTAAAAGTGAAAGAGAACAGAACAGTGGTTGTGTTCTGAAGACAGCATTCTCACTTCAGGTAAGAGCTCTGGGGATTCTGTTTCATTCCAGCTCACACACCAAAAGAACTCCCACACACATACACACAGTCCCACACATACACACACATGCGTTTACCAGACACAGGGAGAGAGATGTACCAGCGAGACAGAAGCTTGACGGCCAGGAGGAGCCAGAAGTGACAGGAAAAGAATGGAGATCTCAGGCTTCACTGCTTTGTTAGGCTCTGTTAGTCTGTGTGTGTGTGTGTGTGTTCTTCTGTTACCTGCCTCCTACACAGAGGACAGCTTTGTTCTCCAGAGCCAGCCTGTAGAAACCAGACGAGGCTGGAGAGAGGAGGAGGAGGAAGAGGAGGAGGAAGAGGAGGGATATGGAGGAAAGAATGGGGAATAAATGGGAAGAGGAACAGGTGATGGGTGACAAGGTAAACAAGGTTCTTGCATTGTCCAGTGGTATCTCATGTAGTAATAACATTACCCTGTGACCTCTGACCCTAGTGAAACTTTCTAGAACCCTGACCCTAGTGAAACTTTCTAGAACCCTGACCCCTGACCCTAGTGAACCCTTGTAGAGCCCTGAGCTCACCCAGTTTGGCAGCGAAGCGGGGCATGAGCACGGGAAGCAGAGAGAACTGGGACAGCAGGATGGAGTAGAAGAACTGCAAAACCTGAGGACTGGAAGAACGCTCACACTGCCTCTACACACACACACACACACACACACACACACACACACACACACACACACACACACACACACACACACACACACTATGAGTCAACACAACATACTATGAGTATAAATGTACTTTGTGTGTGTGTGGAGTAGCAGCTCTCACAGTGACCGTGGGGATGCAGACAGAGTCACAGCTGTGCAGAAGACACACACACAGAGACTCGAGCGGGTCCTGACTCTGACCCTGACTCTGACCCTGACTCTGACCCTGACTCTGACCCGAGGGAGCGGTGAACACGTTCTCCTTCAGCCCGGGCTCTGACACACACTGCTCCGCAAGCCTGACACACACACAAACACACACTACTGTAAATGACACATAACGTACAGTAAGTTGAGATTCTTACTGTGTGCAGCCTACCTGCAGGCGGCCTGCAGGCAGACCAGGGCCTGAAGTAGAAAGCCCCCCGCCCCGGAGGCCTGGCTGTGGGCCTCACTGGCCTTCAGACTCCCCTGGAGACACAGAAGAGCAGAGAGAAGAACACTTACAGAACAGGAGGAGAGGGAGGAGGAGGAGAGGGAGGAGGAGAGGGGGAGGAGAAGAGAGGGAGGAGGAGAGGGAGGAGGAGGAGAGGGAGGAGGAGAGGGGGAGGAGAAGAGAGGGAGGAGGAGGAGAGGGAGGAGGAGAGAGAGAGGAGGAGAAAGGGAGGAGGAGAGAGGGAGAGGGAGGAGGAGAGAGGGATGATGAGAGGGAGAGGAGGAGAGGGAGGAGAGGGGGAGGAGAAGAGAGGAAGGAGGAGAGGGAGGAGAGAGGGAGGAGCAGAGAGGGAGGAGGAGAGGGAGGAGGAGAGAGGGAGAGGGAGGAGGAGGGAGGAGACTCACAGGGCCTGGGCGGTGAGAGGAGGAGGGTAGGGGCAGCTCAGCACACCTGGCTGTGATGACCTTCACCAGCCTCTCCACAGCCTGGTACTGCACTGGGCTGGACTGGTGCTGAAGCCTGGACACACAGAGAGGACTGAGATAGAAGGTAGGAGAAAGTGTGTGTGTGTGTCACTGTGTTTGTGCGTGTGTGTGTGTACCTGAGCAGGGCAGTGGCAGTGTGTGCTGCCTGAGTGGCCACCTGCAGACTGGAGGAGGCCACGCCCCCTAGCACCACCTCAGCCACTGCCAGGAACGCCGGGCCGCTGGGGAACAGACGCACTCCTACGGGCTGTCTGCACACACACACATCAACACACACACACGTCAACACACACACACATCAACACACGTCAACACTCCTACGGGCTGTCTGCACACACACACATCAACACTCCTACGGGCTGTCTGCACACACACACATCAACACTCCTACGGGCTGTCTGCACACACACACATCAACACACTCCTACGGGCTGTCTGCACACACACACATCAACACACACACACGTCAACACACACACACACACACATCAACACACACACACGTCAACACACACACACATCAACACACGTCAACACACACACACGTCAACACACACATCAACACACACACACATCAACACACGTCAACACACACACACGTCAACACACGTCAACACACACACACACATCAACACACACACACATCAACACACACACACGTCAACACACACACACGTCAACACACACACACATCAACACACACACACATCAACACACACACACGTCAACACACACACACGTCAACACACACACACGTCAACACACACACACATCAACACACACACACATCAACACACGTCAACACACACACACGTCAACACACGTCAACACACACACACGTCAACACACACACACACATCAACACACACACACATCAACACACACACACGTCAACACACACACACATCAACACACGTCAACACACACACACATCAACACATACATACACATAAACACACACATCAACACACACACCCACACACACACATCAACACACACCCACACAGGCGATGACTGACCTACATGCGGTTGGTACCTGCGTGTGTGTTTGTCTGTGTGCTGACGCTGCAACATGTGTGAGTACCTGTGTTTCCCCAACAACACCCCTACAAGCCAAACCTCACCTCTCCAGGACCTCACTGAGCAGCAGCAGGCCCTGGCTTTGCACCTCCAGGTTGGTCATCTTCAGAACCTGCTTCAGACTACACACCAGGGACTCAATACCTGACACACACACACACAGACACACACAGACAGAGGAAGGAGGAAGGGAGAGAGACAGATTGAATGAAGTGGAGCAGAAGGTGAGAGATGGTTTCGGGATGTGCTGGCGACAACCATTCCCTCTATCAGCAGACACTGTGTATGAGAGTGTGTGTGTGTGTGTATGAGAGTGTGTGAGGGTGTGTGTGTGAGGGTGTATATGAGAGTGTGTGTGTGTGTGTGTGTGTGTGTGTGTGTGTGTGTGTGTGTGTGAGAGTGTGTGTGTGTGTGTGTGAGTGTGTGTGTGTGAGAGTGTGTGTGTGAGGGTGTATATGAGAGTGTGTGTGTGTGTGTGTGTGTGTGTGTGTGAGAGTGTGTATGTGTGTGTGTGTATGAGAATGTGTGTGTGAGGGTGTATATGAGAGTGTGTGTGTGTGAGGGTGTATATGAGAGTGTGTGTGTGTGTGTGTGTGTGTGTGTGAGAGTGTGTGTGTGAGGGTGTATATGAGAGTGTGTGTGTGTGTGTGTGTGTGTGTGTGTGTGTGTGTGTGTGAGAGTGTGTGTGTGTGAGAGTGTGTGTGTGAGGGTGTATATGAGAGTGTGTGTGTGTGTGTGTATATGAGAGTGAGTGTGTGTGTGTATATGAGAGTGTGTGAGTGTGTGTGTGTGTGAGGGTGTATATGAGAGTGTGTGAGTGTATATGAGAGTGTGTGTGAGTGAGATGTGTCTCACCATAAACAGAGTGACACTGGGAGAAGAAGAGAGGATCTTCAGTCAGCATCAGCAGACTGCTGTGAACAGACCACAGCAGAACCTCACTGGTGGTACACAGACACTCAAACAGGAACTCTGGACCAGGGAGGAAGAGAGGAGAGGGGGAGGAGAGAGGGGGCAGGTAGAGGAGGGGAGAGGGGCAGGTGGAGGAGAGGGGGAGGAGAGAGGGGGCAGGTAGAGGAGGGGAGAGGGGCAGGTGGAGGAGAGGGGGAGGAGAGAGGGGGCAGGTAGAGGAGGGGAGAGGGGCAGGTGGAGGAGAGGGGGAGGAGAGAGGGGGCAGGTAGAGGAGGGGAGAGGGGCAGGTGGAGGAGAGGGGGAGGAGAGAGGGGGCAGGTAGAGGAGGCAAGAGGGGCAGGTGGAGGAGAGGAGAGGGGGAGGAGTGCACAGGTGGAGAGAGGAGAGGGGGAGGAGAGAGGGGGCAGGTAGAGGAGGGGAGAGGGGCATGAAAGGGAGGAAGGAGTAGAGATGGGGGATGAGAGGAGAGGGGGATGAAAGAACGGGATGAAAAGGAGTAGAGGAGCAGGGAGGACAAAGTAGGGAGTGTGTGTGTGTGTGTGTCGCCCACCAGGTACGTCAGCCAGGATGAAAGGGGAACAGTACTGAGTCGGGGAGTGAACCAGGATGGCCACCATGCATTGGGCACTGGCAACCTGCAACACCTCATCCCCACTCAGCAGCAGCTACACACACACACACACACACACACACACGTTGTGTACATTACTCAGCAGGTGATGTCATGACAGCCTCTGGTTAGGATCAGCTCTACTGCTGCTAACACCTTCTTCAGTATGAGAGGCAGAGAGAGCGGGGGGGTACTGGTCTCCTGGTCCTGGTCTTGGTCCTGGTCAGAATTGCTGTTCATCAGAAAGGAAACCACCTCTCCCAGCTTCAACAGCTGTAGCAGCAGACCTGGGACACACACACATCCAAACATATAGGTGCACACACACACACACACACACACAGATATACAGGTACAAACACTGATTAGCCATAAGTAAAACGTCAGTATCACAGGTCCATATAGAGCTGTGGGCGAGCCTTCTCACCCAGGCAGTTGATGGTGAGCTGGGGGCAGCAGGCCTGCTCCAGGGTCTGCAGGAGCAGCATACACAGACGCTCTCTCAGGGGGCCGGGGAGGGACTGGGCTCCGAAAGGAGCGCCCCCAGACCCCCCAGCAGTGCCGCACACACGCTGCCACACGTAGAACAGAGACGTCTTCAGTCCCTCGTCTGGGTAGAGCAGGGCCGAGCACAGACGCTCCAGGAGAGGACCTGGAGAGGGGGCGGGGGTGGGTGGAGAGAGGGAGAGGCAGAGGGGGGGGGGAGAGGCAGGGGGGGGCAGCAGAGGTAGGGAAGCACGGGAGCCAGGTGGAAGAGACAAGGAGGGAGGGATAAGGGAGAGAGACACATTGAAGAGAACAACCAGAGAAGGATCTGCAGCAACAACCAGACATGAAACGACTCCTCTCACCGCCTTGTCAGAACACACACACACACACAGTGTACAACACACAGGACCAGGACTACACTGTACACAGGCTTCCCTTTGGTCAGGGCGTGCTTGATTTTATAGCAAGGACAGAGTGAGCTCACACAGACAGACTGGGAGTGCCTGGGGAGGCCGAGGCTCAGTTGCTCTGTGGAGCGAATCTAACGAGGAGACGCCTCCAGACACGAGGGATTACACAGAAATCTGAGAGGAGATGGGAGGAGTGGTGAGAGAACAGGAGGAGAGAGGGAGGGAGGGAGAGACGGAAGGGAGAGGAGGGGGGAGAGGTGGGTAACACAAGGTTTTAGAGAGTGAGAAAGAGCTTGTCACAGAGAGAGAAGAGGGGTAGTAAAAAGGGGAGGGAGGAGTAAGGAGCGATCCTTAACTGGAGGGCAGACAACCCTAGCTGAGGCTGGGTAAGAAGCAGAAAGGGAGCAGAGAGAGGGTGGAGCCTGCTTGGTAACAGACCTCTGACTAGAGGGACACAGAGACATCTTCAATGTCTCTGTACTTATGTGCTGAGGTTTTTGTCTGTTCCCACACTGTACTCCTCTAGGAGCATTGTCTGGGTGTTGCCTTTTTTCCTCCTCTCTCCTCATGTTTACCTTGTCTTGTCCTGTCTACCCCCTTGTCATGTTTGTGTATTAGAAACTGCAAGTGGCAGCTCGGATCTAAGATGGATTCGAGAGACCGCAGATAGAGTGCGGCTAGTTTAGATCAACACTTGTATTATTGTTTGTTGATTTTATGTAAAGCACTTTGAGCTGCAATTCTTGTATGAAAAGTGCTATATAAATAAAGTCTTACTTACTTACTTACTTCAATGCTCTCCAACTCCTGCTGTGTGCATGCAGGTTTTAGAGACTGTTCTAGAACCCTCTCTCTCTCTCTTCACTGTCCCCTTCTATTTCACTCTCTGTCCCCACAGTCCGTAACCCCAGACCATTTCTCTTGTTCATTATTCTGTTGCTCTCGTTTCATTCTCCCTGAACCCTCTCTTAATCCCTTTCTCTGTCTCCTCCATTTACTCCCTCTCCTCCTCTCTCTAGTTCTCGCTGTCTCTCTCTCTCCCCCTCTCCCTCCTCTCCCTGTCCCCTGACAGGGGGCAGTGTGATAGTGACACCAGTGTGTATTGGGCCTCTGTCATTGTTTAGCTGTCGTTACTCTAAACACGCCAGTGCAGCCTTGGTGAGTGACCAGAGCCTGTAGGGAACACACCGACAATACTGGCAGCCCTCATGTACACACACACACACGCACACACAAACCCTCACACACACACACAAACCCTCACACGCACACACACACACACACACACACAAACCCTCACACACACACACACAAACCCTCACATGCACACACATTCACACAAACAGACACACTAAAACCTCTCAGATTATAGATTGTCCACATAAAACACAACAACACAAAACTGGTGAGACACACACAGACCTATTTATTTATTTATAGTTTCTAGGTGGATATAAGTAACTATACAGGTAATGGTTAAGGACAGTTTAATTTCCAGGTGAGGACACTGCTTAAAATAAACCCTCACACAAGATTAATGTCTTTCCTTGGAGACAAATCTAAGGAAGAAGGTCGGAAAGGACAGAGAGAGGGAGAGAGAGGGAGAGAGTGCTGTGTCTGGTGTCTCACCATGTTCTTGGGCCAGGCTGTGGGGCAAGTTGGGAACAGCATCCAGCAGCTTTCCCAGGAAGGTGAACGTGGGGAGGAAGCCTCTCACACTGGCCTGCTCACACAGCTGCAGGAGGAGGGAGGGTGAGGATGAGGAGAGGGAGGAGAGGGAGGGAGGGAGGGAGGGAGGGAGGGGAGGAAGGAGAGGAGAGGAGAGGAAGGAGAGGATGAGGAGAGGGAGGAGAGGATGAGGAGAGGGAGGAGGGAGGAGAGGGAGGGGAGGGGAGGGAGGGAGGGAGGGAGGAGAGGAAGGAGAGGAAGGAGAGGATGAGGAGAGGGAGGAGAGGGAGGGAGAGAGGGAGAGAGGGAGGGAGGGAGGGAGGGAGGGGAGGGGAGGAAGGAGAGGAGAGGAAGGAGAGGATGAGGAGAGGGAGGAGAGGATGAGGAGAGGGAGGAGGGAGGAGAGGGAGGGGAGGGGAGGGGAGGGGAGGGGAGGGGAGGGAGGGAGGGAGGGAGGGGAGGGGAGGAAGGAGAGGAAGGAGAGGATGAGGAGAGGGAGGAGAGGATGAGGAGAGGGAGGAGGGAGGAGAGGGAGGGGAGGGAGGGAGGGAGGAGAGGAAGGAGAGGAAGGAGAGGATGAGGAGAGGGAGGAGAGGGAGGAGAGGGAGGGAGGGAGGGAGGGAGGGAGGGGAGGAGAGGGAGGAGAGGAAGGAGAGGATGAGGAGAGGGAGGAGAGGGAGGAGGGAGGAGAGAGAGGGGCGGATAGGATAGGATAGGATAGGAGAGGAGAGGGAGGAGAGGAAGGAGAGGATGAGGAGAGGGAGGAGAGGATGAGGAAGGAGAGGGAGCAGAGGGAGGGAGGAGAGGGAGGGTGAGGAGAGGGATGGAGTGAAGTGGGGAGGGAGAAAGGAAGGGGGAGGTCGGACGGAAGGATGAGAGGAAGAGTGTGAGGGAAGGTGGAAAGGTGGAGGGAAAGAGAGAGAGAGACAGAGGGAGAGAGAGAGAGGGTAAGAAGAAGGGATGGAGGACATGCTTTAGAAGGGCTTAATGATGTGTTAGAGAGAAGTTGTGTTAGTGAAAGCTGTGAAAGAAGTGATATCAAAAGGAAAGAATGAAGGGGTGGAGGATGAGAGGTAGGTTGTGAGAGAGAAAGGAGGCTTCAAGACAAGAACAGATTGAAGACAAGGGAGAATATTTCAGGACACAATTCAGATGACTATAAACGTTCCAAGTGACAGAATCTTTCTAATCCGATATTCTGATGTTGTGGATCTCTTCCTTCAGACAGATAATTACCGAGCCCACGACTCCGCAACCACCTCCTCAATCCTCACCAGCAACAAAGAAAATATTCACACACACAACCACAACAGACATGCAGGCAGGTAGAAAGAAACATAGGCTTTCCCACTCCTCCAAGACGGCAGATCTATATGAATCAATTCAGGTCAAGTTGTCTGTATGTGTCTGAGAATGTGTCTCTGTTGGACTTATCTGAATGGATATCTTACCGGTATATGTCTTATCTTATATGTGCAAATAATGACAAAATACAATAGTTCCAGACAAAAACAGCCTGCACAAAGACTGTTTTGGAAAGGGTGATTCGGCTGGTTTGTGTGTGTGTGCCACACCTGTTGACGTCTCACCTGTGTGTGTATCTCAGTCAGGACGTAGCGTACATACTCCTCACTCTGCAACTCCAGGAGCAGCTGAACCAGCACTGAAACACACACACACACCACACACACACCCACACACCCACACCACACACACACCCACACATTTGGAAGACACTTTACCCAGATCGATGTACAAATAGTGCATTAATGAAGTACAGAATATCATGGATCAGAGGAGCAGAGTTCTAACAGTGTTGTGGTCAGAGAACCATCCACACACCCATCCAACACACACGCATATAAACACACCAAATGTTAATGTTGTATAATGTGTCATACCTCACTTGGCTCCATTTTATGAATTATCAAAATGTGCAATTCACATATCCACAAGCACACTAACATTAACGTGTTTCAAGTGCCTTGCCTGAGTAGGTTTTTATTCCAGTCACCCTAACCCTTTTGACCACCAGCCCTCTCTAAACACCCATTCTGTTTTCATGCTCATCAGCACATCCCTCTTAGGCCTGAATGCCCATGAATTCAACATTACCCTAACCAAAACAGTCCCATTCAATGTAACACAGTTCAATAGACAAAGAGAAATACTAAAAGTATGAACATTAGGCCACGGCTACAAGCTTTCAGTGTCAACATTTCAGTGTTCATTTCTCTCTCTACTTTCACACACTAATTCACCTTGAACAACCCGTTCCAGCGTGGCTGAGTTCTTGACAGTATGAAGCATTCCTATGGGGCAGGAGAACAGTTAGATAAAGACACTGTATAAGAACAACCGCGAGCCTTTAGCCTAATATGTACCTTTTATCTTTTCAGAAAATACTGAATCAAATGTGAGTATTTGATTGCAGCTGCGTAGCTGTGCGCCTGTGTGCATACATAGCCTCCCTCTCTCACCCAGTAGAGACGCCGTGAAGTGCAGACACACGCGGTGGTCTTGCTGTAGCAGGGCCCGTAGCGCTCCGGGGCTCAACTTCAGGACCCCGCTGATCCCAGATAGCGCCACAGACTTTCTTACGGACTACAGACGGCAACAACATCATAAGGGAATTTCGTAGATAATTTGTAGAAATGATAGAGCTATCTGTCATGTTTGACAGTAGGATAGGAGTAAAGATAATACATTTTTTTAATGGTTAACTAAATACTTGGCTTCTTAATCAGCAGTTAACTAAATTGTTAAGTAATGGTAAATAGTTAAATATCATACCGAAATATCACAACTCTCCATCATTTCAATTACGCAGGCGACGCAGAGGATCACTCCGCCCCGGTCGGGCGGGCCCAAGCGCCCTGACCATTTTGGATCGTGCCTGAAGTGAATTTTCTCATACACAACGTCCAGGCTCGTCATTTTTCAATTTACGCCGTTCACCTGTATAAACAACACTTCAGTTTAGCTGCTTAGTAAATGTGGCCACGTTATATGTAAGTTAACAACGACTGAACGACAGCTAGCGTAGTAGGCTACAGTCAGTGATAGCTAGCTAGTATTAGCTAAATTAGCTGACTAGCCAGACTTTCTGAGCCTAGCTTAATACAAACAAAACAATCCGGCTAATTTATCTACGTAGTGTCTTATATGTTATACAAATTACATACACGCACATTCAAATGAAAAGTCTAGATAAAAGACTTTCAGTAATCATTAAAAGTTCACCTCAAACTTTCCTGGTAGAAAACTAAGCCTGTCTTTCGGAGGCCTAGCACGTAGCAGTAAGCTTCAACCTGTCACGTCACTAGAGCTTAGATAAATCTACAAAGAACAGTGGTTAAATTATCTCTGTATGCTTCAAAAACGTCGTTTCACTGTGACAGAAAATTGTATTTGACTATATTGAAGCGAAATAAGCTTAACCTACATGTCTGTTACCTCATACATAATCTTCCATTACCGCCTCACTGGGAGATGGTCTCGTGCTGCATACATTCGGTGACCACGCGCATGCTGGGCTACGATGGCCCAGATCAATCAAAGCAAAGTATTTGTGACTGCCGAGTTATTTGTATTGGATTTGTTTTTATTTGTTCAAGAAGTTGGCATGTAGCCAGAATACACTATTTAGTGAAGGTCACAAATTGACAATCTCCATGACAACGTGAGCAAGGAACGGATGATTCGAGTGAGTGGGCGAGTATGATGTCAGATACACACACATGCACACACATGAAAGCACTCTCCTATACCAGACTTTTAAACATGCACACAAGCACTTCGTTTACATATTTTCCTGCCAAAGAAACACTTAACCGTTTTCAGAACTTCTTTACCCTGTGGCATTTTATCTGCGCCAGGGTTGGGGGCTGCAACACGTACTTCTTTTAAATGGTTATAATATATTATTTGTGTGTAAATAGGAGTATTTTGTGTGTAGCCGAAGCATATGTGTGACTTCACACACACAGAAGCCCCCGTGTTAGTGAGAGTTTTGGGTGAGTACAAATAAAACAAAGATTACTTTCCAATCCTAAACAAGTTAGGAAACCTCAAGCATTCATTGTTGCCAGAGTAGAGGTGTGAATATGATGACATTATCTTTTATAACCACTTCCTCTGACTAACGCCGTCCAGAATGCTCTCTTTGAAGTCTGTCTAACAGACCATGCTGTGGTCGTAGCTTCAAGCAGCTGCAACAAGTTTCAGTGCAGCGAGAGAAAAGACGGTTCTCGCGAATGATGTCACCACCTTCTCAGCAACATTCTTTGCAGGTGGAACTGCACTATATAGTCTACCCTTAGCGTCTAACTTAGCGATCTGTTGTGTGCATCTGATGTCACTGTCTGTCCTGTCACTCACGAGCTGTGGACTCCGTTGCTTAGAGACAGAACCGTGAAGCGGTGATACGGATATCGGCCTGCCATAGAAGAGACGCAAGATGAATCCACAGGAAGAGTAATAGAAAGTCTAGCTAGAATTATGTTGATTGGGTGAGATAACCTGGGCTACTTAATTAATGTTATTTGGCCATCAAGTTTTTTGAGTATATACAAGCAAAACATTTTAGAGGTAGGCTAATGTCGTACTTACAAAGTATGTGTGGATTTGTGAAATAAGAGTAGACCAGAGGAGAACGGGAAGAGCGCGCTTACCGCAAGCAAAGTGACTGGTAAGTTTTCTCACGGGCAGGACTTGCGCTGAACTCGATAAGTGAAAGTTGGTTAACTTTCTCACAAAAGATCGCTTAAGTGTGTGGACTTGATGCAGGTGTCGCGCTCCACGGATCAATGGATTAGCCTACTTATGAAACATTTTTAAAAATACGTGATTAGTGGATGGGGGACAAAGCCTATCCCATCCTGTTGAACGTTTAAAAGGACGTAGTTGGAGACGAGACAGTTTAAATTGGAGATAATATGCACGGTAGGAATAAACACACTTAATCCTATCCCTTTCCCCCCCCAATTTGGATTTAAAGATCTTAACATTTATAATGCAATGCCATAGGCTACAGTTTACTCAATGACACTTCAATTAGTGAAGTATCTTCTGAGAAAGTTGTTCCTCATTAATAAATATATTTTTATTCTCGTTATGAATTTTCATATCATGTAGTCCCACGACGAGTGAATGAAACCTTTATATTTAGTACTGTGCTTAACATGTAGGCTACTAACATTAGTCAACAGGTTTCAAACAAAACCTTTTCATGGTCCCGTATTTGTGGTATTGGTCTAACTGCATCACTTCCTAGAACCTCATGAGTCATCTGACATTTAAGTACAACAGTCTACCAGCAAACTGCAAGACATGAAAAAACGAACTTTTACAGAACTGTTATTGCATTCATCAAAATGTATTTTCAATTTAATTAATGAATTAATTGTGTGTGCTTTATCAGCTAGAGAGCAGCTTATCCTGTGAGTACATTTTAGTAGTGTGTATTCATTGTATCTGTAGAAACACCCCTATGGAAGAGTATTGTCACTTATCTCTTAACACCCTGCACTCCCAGCCCTTTCTGCAGTATATGAAGTATTGCAAAACAAACAATCCTGGTAACCAAAACACCTGCAGGATCCACACACACTATTTAAAGATGTGACCAAGGAGGCAGATGAGGTTCTCATAGGGACGTGGGCAGAGCTTAGTGGTTAGAGAATTTGACTAAAGATCAAGAGGTTGCAGGTTTGAATACCCCCATGGAGGAATGGCAGGTGGGTCCACTATACAGGACAACACAGTGTAGTCAGGGGTCAGGAGAAAGGGAATAATGAGTCTTTCAAATGAAGGAGGGATGAGTTCAGCCAGGTGTGGGCACAGACATGGGTGTGCTGATGACTGGGGTGCCTGTACTATCGGTGTGTTGCAAGAGCATTTTCTTTGTGTATTTTTGCATTTGTTGTTGCAATATCTAACACATAGTACATAAGCACATAATAGATACTTAGGCGCAGTGTAGTATTTCTCACTGAATGTCCTTTGAGAATAATATATCCTGCCCTCTCCACACCCAGACAGGTGAAGACTGCACGACAAGCCAGCCAGGGACCACAGTACTCCACATCTTTGTGTATTTCGAAATGTCCCTTTAGAACGCAAGTCATAGAACGGAGAGTATAAACTTACACTCTGGGGTGCAGCCCAAGGACGCAAACACACACTCACAGAGATGGAGAGAGATGAAGGCTTTATTCTCAGTGGTAAGAAAGATAATGACAGAAAATTGACTCGTGAATGAGAGAGGGGTAGAAACAGAGCGGAAGAGGGAATCGGGGGGGATTGAAAGAAGGAGAGGGAGGGATAGATACAATAGATGACAGATGAATGGACTCATGAATGAGAGGGACAGGATTGAAAGACGGAGAGAGAGAGGAAGAGAAAGAGAGAGAGAGCAGAAAATGACATAAGGATGGGAATGGAGCAATCTTTATCATAGATGCATTAGATATAAGTGTTGAAACTCAAATCAATGGAGACAGGGAGATGAGAAGCTGAGAAAGAAAAGAATGAAGAAAGAACGGGCGGCCGGAAAACCAAAAAAACCTTTTCCCAGATATTTCCAGAGCCCCCACCCACACACACACACACACACACACACACCCCACCCCCCCCCCCCCACACACACACACACACCCACACACCCCCCCCACCCACACACACACACACACCCACACACACACACACACACCCACACACACACCCACACCCCCCCCCACCCACACACACACACCCCCACCCACACACACACACACACACACACACACACACACCCTTCTCCTGAAAGAGACAGTTAAACACTCGAGGATTATTCATGCGTAACCGAGGGCAGACATGATAAAGACTGATAAAGACTGGATTTGTAAAGGCAGCTCAGCTACATCTCTAATCAGGTCTGTTCAGATAGTAAAGGTAGAATTGCTGCTGACTAATAGACTATCAACCTCACCTCACTGACAGTTTTCTGTTTTTGGTTAATTAGCCAGATAGAGAGATAGCTTGGTGCTTGAGAAACCTCCATTCACCTGGAGGGGAGAGGAGAGAGACTGGAACATTGAGTGGAAAAATCTTTCAAACAAAAGGTTGAGGAGAGAAAAGGAACATGGTTCTGCTGGGCACTTCCTTTCTGCTGTTGTCTGACGTTTGTCCACCCACACGCTCCACAGGTCAACCCAACACAGCTTCATCCATGTACCGAAAGAAACTGTTTAGGAAAGCGTTATTATATGCTATCAGGGTCATGGTGACTAATATTACATTTCTGTTGTTTTCTTCCTCACATCTAGACACTGGATCGCTCTTTTCACTGCCTTTTCTCTTCACGTTTCACACCATCTCCACCTCCCCTTTCCTCATCTCCACTTCCCCTTTCCTCATCTCCACTTCCCCTTTCCTCATCTCCACTTCCCCTTTCCTCATCTCCACTTCCCCTTTCCTCATCTCCACCTCCCCTTTCCTCATCTCCACTTCCCCTTTCCTCATCTCCACTTCCCCTTTCCTCATCTCCACCTCCCCTTTCCTCATCTCCACTTCCCCTTTCCTCATCTCCACCTCCCCTTTCCTCATCTCCACTTCCCCTTTCCTCATCTCCACCTCCCCTTTCCTCTTCTCCCTGTTGCTCGACCTCCGTCTGTTTCTCTCTCCCTAACTTTCCCTCCACAAGGTGGAGGTCATTCACTCCACCTCCCTCCTCATCCCTCCACAAGGTGGAGGTCATTCACTCCTATAACCGCTTTTTCAACATTTTTATCAGATCTTTGCCTCTTCAGTCCATAACCCATCTCTTTCCCTGTTCCCCTTTCCAACCTCTTTTCCTACCGCCCTTCTCGACCTCCCTTTTGTACCCCTCTCTACCTCCCTCTCCAGCTCCTCCTCTCCACCTCCCTCCTCATCCCTCCACCTCCCTCCGTCCTGCTACAGACTAGGGTGGCACCATGTCTGTTTCCGTGCCGACCCCGCTGCAGCGACGGCGCTCCCTGGGTGCTGCCTCCCCCAAGCGCCTCTACAGGAACCTGTCAGTCAGGCTGCGGGGCGGAGACGCCTCCATCTCCGGGGAAACGCAAACGCCCGGACACCCGTGTCGGGCCACGCCCACTGTAAGTTGTCCTTATTTATCTCTGTCCCCCACCCCCGCCCCTGTCTTCATGTTGTCCTCCTCTGCACCAGTACAAGAGCCTGTGGGAAGCGGTGGAGCACGAGGACACGCTGGCCGTCCAGACCCTGCTCTCCAGAGACCGCGCCTCCTCCACGGGGGGAGGAGGAGGAGGAGGAGGAGGGGTGTGGGACAGAGGAGAGAAGAAAGAGAAGGACTGGGAGAGGGAGAGGGAGAGAGGAGTGAACCGAGTGAACGAACAGGGTCTGGTCCCTCTGGATGTGGCGGCGCTTACCCAGAATTCCCCCCTGCTGCACGTGCTGACGAGGGCTGGAGCCCGACACAACCCCGTCTGTGAGTGTGACGGAGAATTAGAGAATGAGTGTGTTAGATGGAGTGTGTTTGTCCCCTTCCATGGGAACCTCCTCATTCCTCCCCTCCTCCCATCCCTCCTCCTCGTCAGTGTGTCGCCCAGCTGACTGGATGCGGAAGCTAGACGCGCTGGTCTCGCTGGCGAGCAGGCAGGCGGAAGAGAAGAAGAACGAACTTGCGTCCAAAGCGGGGGTGGGGCCTCACGTGCAGGTCGACGCCCAGAAACAGCACCATCTGTGGACCCTGAGGCAGCAGCTGTACTGCAGGATGAGGCGGAGCTTCCAGCTCACAGGTCAGGGGTCAGGGGTTGTCATACAGGGCCGGGGCATGGTCCTTTTCCAGCGTACCTTTGCTCCATCTTATTCAGCCCTTTCATTTCTCTCTTTATAACCCTCTCTCTATATCTTTCTTTCTCTCACTCCCTCCATTCTATTCATACTCTC
Source organism: Osmerus eperlanus (assembly GCF_963692335.1). Taxonomy (NCBI): domain Eukaryota; kingdom Metazoa; phylum Chordata; class Actinopteri; order Osmeriformes; family Osmeridae; genus Osmerus; species Osmerus eperlanus. Next base: position 1,070,460 of record NC_085019.1, read on the forward strand.
TCTCTCTCTCCCCCCTCTCTCCTCCCCCTCCCTCCCAGAGCTCCCTGCCCCCCCCAGCAGTGTGTCCCTCCTGGTGACCAGCTCCTCCTCTCTGTACGTGGCAATCAAGGAGCCGGTTGGCATGACGACTGGACTCATCACTTGCTACAGAGGTGGGTGTCGGAGGAGTACAGGAGCATCTAAACCCTGACCTACTGAACCTTTTAATACCATGCACTATTTGCATGTCACTTTGTGTGTCTGCTGAATGAATAAAATTTAATGAAAAATGTATGTAAAAGCAGGGGTCAAACACCAGTCAAATCTTCTGAATAGTGAATGGTGAAAATCTTCACAGCTAAATATAAAGCTGTAAGAGGTTTGGTTTTGGTACAATTGTCTTCCTGTTCCTGTCACATGATCACAGTGGAGTGGAGCTCCTCCTCCAGCTTTAGACGCATCAGTGGCTCCGCCCAGATCACCGACACCAAGAGCCCCGCCTACAATATCACTGGACTCAGAGCCGTAAGACACACACACACGCTCACGCACACACATACAGGCACATGAACACGTACACACATGCACGCACACACACAAACTCACACATGCAGACACAGAGCTTCACAGACATACATAACACACGCAAGGAGAAATGCACGCACGCACACACACACACACACACACAAGCATGTTCACGTCTCTCGAGCCGCGACGCCTCTGCAGCCATAACACTCCTGGTGGTCCAGACGGCCCCACTTAGCCAGAATAATTAATGACGAGAGAGTTAATGATGTATTCACCCTGCAGAGTCATCAGGGTAAAGCCAGCCCATTAACGATCGCTTCTGTGTGTGTGTGGTCTGGCAGGGAATGCACTGCTATGTGAGGGTAATGGCCTACAACGTGAAGGGTTGGGGCCCACCACAGACCTCCAGCCCGCTCAGTGCTGCCCCCTCCAGTAAGTACATGGGACAGTGTACAGGGGGGCGTTCTGGTCAGTCATTTATGTTGTTTTTGTTTTGACTATTTAAAATGGTGTGTGTGTGTGTGTAGGCTGGAGGGAGTGTGTAGGGGTGAAGGCAAACTGCATGAACCAGGAAGCTGTGGTTAGGAAGCTTCTGGAACAGACCAGGGAACCCCACTACAGAGGATACTGCATAGGTACACTACTCACTACATGTAATACTGGATAGGTACAGTGCTGTGTTTCAGTTCCTATACTCCCCCCTCAAGTCTCTAACTTCGTTCCCCTCCTCTCCTCCCTCTCTCCTCTCTCCCCCCCCTCCCCTCCTCTCCTCCCTCTGTCTCCTCCCCTCCTCTCCTCCCTCTCTCCTCTCTCTGTCTCCCCCCCTCCCCTCCCCTCCTCTCCCCCCTCCCCTCCTCTCCCCCCTCCCCTCCTCTCCTCCCTCTCTCCTCCCCCACCCCCTCCTCTCCTCCCTCTCTCCTCTCTCTGTCTCCCCCCCTCCCCTCCCCTCCTCTCCCCCCTCCCCTCCTCTCCCCCCTCCCCTCCTCTCCTCCCTCTCTCCTCCCCCACCCCCTCCTCTCCTCCCTCTCTCCTCTCTCTGTCTCCCCCCCTCCCCTCCCCTCCTCTCCCCCCTCCCCTCCTCTCCCCCCTCCCCTCCTCTCCTCCCTCTCTCCTCCCCCACCCCCTCTTCTCCTCCCTCTCTCCTCCCCCACCCCCTCCTCTCCTCCCTCTCTCCTCCCCCACCCCCTCCTCTCCTCCCTCTCTCCTCCCCCACCCCCTCCTCTCCTCCCTCTCTCCTCTCTCTGTCTCCTCCCCTCCTCTCCTCCCTCTCCCTGGTGCGCTACAGAGGGCTCGAGGTTCTCTTGTCCCAGTAAGCGACTGTCCGTGTCCCGCAGTCTGAAGCAGCTCTTCCAGTCGGCCACCAAGTTTGTGCGTCTCCTTCAGAGGTAAGGTGTAGAAGCTCCTCACCTCTCCTGCACAGCTACCCCCCCTCTCTCTGTCTCTCTCCCTCTCTCTCTACATCTCTCTCTTTCTACCTCTCTCTTTCTACCTCTCTTTCTCTACCTCTCTCTCTCTCCTCACCTACTCTCCTGGATATCTACCTCTCCCCCTCTCCCCCTCTCCATCTTCTCCCCCCTCCCCCTCCTCTAACTCTTTCTGCAATATCATCTTCTTGCTATGCTCAACAGTCTTTTTCTTCAATCCTTTTTCTCGTTCCCCTCTCTTCTTCTCCTCCGTGTGGTGGCCATGTTAGGGGTGTGTACCTGGCCACTGTGTTTTACCACAAGGAGAACGTACTGGTCACTGCAGACGACCAGCTCCCATTGGTGGAGATCCAATGTTGCTCCACCTCCATCGCGCAGGACTTCCTTTGGTTCGCTAAGGTCAGCTGTCAATCAAATATAGATAAATATACAGGAAGTACAGCATTGTGCCCTGTATAATATCTGTGGCTTACGTTGAAGTAGCTTTGTTCCCTCTCTGTCTCTCCCCAGTTGTCCTGTGCTTGGCAGCAGGTGCCCTGGCTCCAACAGGCCCTCTCCTCCGCTCTCTCCTCCTCCTCCTCCCTCCTGCAGAACAGACACAACATCCTGCGGGCCGTCACCCAGCTGCAGGTGAGAGCTGTTGTCTGATGCTGTATAACTTGTACTGTACGTTACTGAATGACCGGATTATTCTTTCCCCAAAAGAATGTTTTTAAAGATTGAACAAAGAAATTGGAAAAAAAAGTTGACAAAAAATGTTTTTATAGGTTGAAAGATAATTTTGAAAAAAAGTTTCTAGAAACTTGTGTCTCTCCCTCTATTTACCTCTTGCTGTCTGCCTCTCTCCCTCTATTTACCTCTTGCTGTCTGCCTCTCTCCCTCTATTTACCTCTTGCTGTCTGCCTCTCTCCCTCTATTTACCTCTTGCTGTCTGCCTCTCTCCCTCTATTTACCTCTTGCTGTCTGCCTCTCTCCCTCTATTTACCTCTTGCTGTCTGCCTCTCTCCCTCTATTTACCTCTTGCTGTTTGCCTCTCTCCCTCTATTTACCTCTTGCTGTCTGCCTCTCTCCCTCTATTTACCTCTTGCTGTCTGCCTCTCTCCCTCTATTTACCTCTTGCTGTCTGCCTCTCTCCCTCTTAATGCTCCCCTCCCTCCTTCTCCTCCCTCCTCCTCCCCCTCCTTCTCCTCTCTCTCCCTCCTTCTCCTCCCTCCTTCTCCTCCCTCCTTCTCCCCCCTCCTTCTCCTCTCTCTCCCTCCTCCTCCCTCCTTCTCCTCCCTCCTTCTCCCCCCTCCTTCTCCTCTCTCTCCCTCCTTCTCCTCCCTCCTCCTCCCCCTCCTTCTCCTCTCTCTCCCTCCTTCTCCTCCCTCCTTCTCCTCCCTCCTTCTCCCCCCTCCTTCTCCTCTCTCTCCCTCCTCCTCCCTCCTTCTCCTCCCTCCTTCTCCCCCCTCCTTCTCCTCTCTCTCCCTCCTTCTCCTCCCTCCTCCTCCCCCTCCTTCTCCTCTCTCTCCCTCCTTCTCCTCCCTCCTTCTCCTCCCTCCTTCTCCCCCCTCCTTCTCCTCTCTCTCCCTCCTCCTCCCTCCTTCTCCTCCCTCCTTCTCTCCCCCTCCTTCTCTCTCCCCCTCCTTCTCCCCCCAGTCCTCTCTGGGGACCTCAGACCTGGGCCAGGTGTACTATGAGCCCCTGAAGGACCGGCAGGGGAACGTGGTGTTGGTGACGGTGAGGGAGTGTGCTGCCCCCACTGGGACCCCAGAACCCCCCCTCCACTGGGTTCCTCTGGACCGACTGGAGAAGAATCGCTGCAGAACTCCCTTACTGCCGGAACCCTCCGCCATGGACACACTCACAGAGCAGCTCAAGGTGTGTGTGTGTGTGTGTAATTGTGGCTGGGTGACAATATAACTAAACATTGTTCAGTCCCACAATGACGAAGCAACATTTGACCCCAAACTGTCTTTTCTCTCTCTCTCTCCACTCCTCTCCTTCCCTGCCCCTCCCTCCCTCCCCCACCCACCCACCCCCTCCCTCCTTCCCTCCACTCCTCTCCTTCCCTGCCCCTCCCTCCCCCACCCACCCACCCCCTCCCTCCTTCCCTCCACTCCTCTCCTTCAATGCCCCTCCCTCCCCCACCCACCCACCCCCTCCCTCCTTCCCTCCACTCCTCTCCTTCACTGCCACTCCCCCACCCACCCCTGTACATCCTCCCCAGGAGAAGTTGAGCTACCACAGGCGTAGCGGGCAGCGGGCCCAGCCGGGCCTGTACGTGGGCATCCTGAAGCTGTGCAGCTCTGTGGAGCAGATCAGGGTCCTAGTGCCCCAGAGGTTCCCCAACCTGCTGTGTCACACACGCATACGACACAACTCACACGTGTCCCGGTACACTGACACGCCACGCCGCACTGCACACGCCTGTCATATGTCCTGTATTGTATGTTACATGACATGTACGGTCTGTTTCGTGTCATAGGAACACATGAGTTCCAGTACACGTGTGTTCTGCACGTGTACTGTATATCTTAGAAGTATTGCATGGATCAATTGTAACTGCCTCTATATGTTTGAGTGAAGTCTCACTCTAACTCTCTTTCTCTCTCTTTCTCTCTCTTTCTCTCTCTCTCTAGAGAGGAATGGGCGTGGTTACAGAGCCACGTTCTGTCTACAGCCAATGGGAGTGTGCTTGGTGGTCCAGGGGGTGGGGATGAGGGCCTGATTGACAGCTGCGTCCTGGGGGACTTTGTGAGGCATCTAAGAACAGCAGTCACACTCCTCCTCACCAAGCTCAACATCCCCCTCTATAGGGTAAACACAATCACAGGCTTGGTGCACCTGCAGGCACTTCAGCTTTGATCTACACTGTGGAGAAAGATTTAAATAATAACAACTTGATTATTCAATCTCTTGGTTTTTATTTAGTCTGATCTAAACTCTACTGTACTGTATCACTGCCTCTCTCTCTCTGTCTCTCTCCCTCCCTCTATTTCTCTCCCATTCCTTCTCTCCCATCCCCCCATTCCTCCCTCCCTCGCTCGCCCCCTCTCTGTCTGCAGGCCTATCAGTATGGTGTGTACACCAGGGAGCTGCTCCACATGGGAGAGCAGATGTCCATGATCCTGCTGCTGCCCCCCAGCGAAGACTTCAGTTCCAACTACTGGCCACTAGTGGGCACCAAAGAGCAAGGCTTCACTCTGCCTCTGCAGATATTTGAGCTGGGTAAGTACTGATATAATTGAGTGTGTGTGTGTGTGCCTGCCGCTGTTTTTCATTGTGCGTGTATACCCTTTCATGATAACTTCCCTCTCTTTTTGATCAACTTCCGATTTTCCCATAGTGCACTTCTGGACATACAAACGTGACTTCCTGTCCCACTACTGCCAGGCCTGGGTCCGTCTGGACCTGGACACGCATCTTTCCCAGCAGGCTTTGCGGGAGGCTATGGACCCCAAGGAGGTGCAGGAGGCCAAGGAGCGTCTCAACCACATCACTCAGCTGGCACAGGTGAGGGGGTCAGACGCACCTGGCATCCGCTCCCCGCCCTCACCTCCTCCCCCTCCCCTCCCCCCCTTTCCTCTCCCCTCCGCCTCCCCTCTCTGACACACCCTCCTCCTCCCTCCCCTCTCTAACACACCCTCCTCCTCGCTCCTGTCCCCAGGGTCTGGACGTGGTGTGGCGGGGCTCTCGCTGGATCATGGACGTGTTGCAGTGTGTGCGCTCCAGGAAGTGGGTGGGGGCGGTGCCCCTGGGCCTGGTCATGGGGGGTGACCCCCCCCCTCGCCCAGATACGGCCGAGGAGGAGGAGAAGAGCCTCACCTGCAGACAGTGGCCCTTCCACCCACACCCCCAGAAGACCCCTGCAGGTAACTAGCAATCAGTCAGTCTGAGTCTGTCCACCATCCATCTATCTATCTATCAAACACTAATACATGAGTGAACGCCCCAGACGAGCAGTGGAGAGGGTTCGGTCTGTATAAGTGAGGTATTTCCCTCTGCCTCCCTGCAGAGAGTGTTTGTGCGGTGACCGTGGACATCACCAGTCTCCCTGCTCCACCTGCGCTCCTGGTCGCCCCCGACAACCCCGTCAGTCAGCTGGGGGGCATGGCTAAGGGCGGCTACCCCGTGGACATCAACGCTCAATCACGCCTCGACTACAGCACCGCGGTCGAACCAGGGCTGGAATTGGCTGATGACTTCGTCACGCCCGTGATCGACGTAGCGGCAGCGGTGGGCCAATCCGAGGAGTCCTCGGCCCTGCCGGAAAGCTACTGCGGAGAAATGGGCTGCCTGCATGTGTTTGTGGCCGAGCCAGTACAAGTGCTGGCGGACATCTTCCCCACGTTGAGTCTGATAGAAGAAGAGACCGTACTGGAGACCGGAGCAGGGGAGCTGTTGGGGAACCGACAAGGGAAGGAGGAGGAACAGGAACCTGAACCCTGGGTGGAGGAGGAACAGGGAACTGGACCCTGGGTGGAGGAGGAACAGGGAACTGAACCCTGGGTGGAGGAGGAACAGGGAACTGGACCCTGGGTGGAGGAGGAACAGGGAACTGGACCCTGGGTGGAGGAGGAACAGGGAACTGGACCCTGGGTGGAGGAGGAACAGGGAACTGGACCTGGTTCTGGGGCAAGGGAGGGATGGGATAGTTTGGCAGTTGGTACAAGCAGCATGTTCTTCAGCCTGGGGACTCTAGCCCTGGGGACTCCAGCCCTGGGGACTCCAGCCCTGGGGACTCCAGCCCTGGGGACTCCATCCCTGGGGACTCCAGCCCTGGGGACTCCAGCCCTGGGGACTCCAGCCCTGGGGACTCCATCCCTGGGGACTCCAGCCCTGGGGACTCCAGCCCTGGGGACTCCAGCCCTGGGGACTCCAGCCCTGGGGACTCCAGCCCTGGGGACTCCATCCCTGGGGACTCCAGCCCTGGGAACTCCATCCCTGGGGACTCCATCCCTGGGGACTCCATCCCTGGGGACTCCAGCCCTGGGGACTCCAGCCCTGGGGACTCCAGCCCTGGGGACTCCAGCCCTGGGGACTCCATCCCTGGGGACTCCAGCCCTGGGGACTCCAGCCCTGGGGACGAACAGAGCGCTGAGTCTCCTTCTATCCCCTTCCCCCTGCGACAACATCTTGAGCACAGCTTGTAAACCAAGCCTCACTTCAACAGACACTTTAGCTTGTCCCAAGACAACAGGGCTCCTAGGGTGGCCTGCAGGAGGTCCAGTTCTCTCTGGACCTCTAAGTGTTGAGAGTGTCACATCTTTACCCACCAGAACCTTGGGTCTGGTTGAGGATGATGCAGTACCACACGTGTCCACGGGAGGGCGCAGTCTGCCAGCGAGGAGCAAAGTGGAGTGGGTCTGTTCCTTTCACAAGCCGTCCTGATGTGTTGAATCAGGTCAGAGTTTCAACTGGGGCAGGAAGGAAGCTCTCCAGGAACAGGGTGGGAGGTGTACAGGGGCGTGTCTAGAACAGTGCCACCCCTGGACACTCCCTGTACACGCCCCTGGAGGTGTATGCTATGGCTATATACTGTATGTCCGTGGAAAGTTTGTTCTACATGTATGTATATTGTATTTCAAGTTCTTGAAAATCTAATGTTATAGATGTGTCTTGTATGTCGAGTTACTTTATGTCATGGGATGCATACTGGGGGTCAGATGGCTGAGCGGTTAGGAGTTGGGCTATTAATCAGAAGGTTGTTGGTTCGATTCCCGGCCGTGCAAAATAACGTTGTGTCCTTGGGCAAGGTACTTCACCCTACTTGCCTCGGGAGGAATGTCCCTGTACTTACTGTAAGTCGCTCTGGATAAGAGCGTCTGCTAAATGTAAATGCATACAAAGCCGAATAAATTATTCTGATAATGTGCAGCTTTGTAAACCGATCATTATTCTATCCAAAGTTTATATGATTTAGATTTGGATGACTATATCACTTTTGCCCTAATATATTAGACTTTTTTCAGAATGTTAGTGTAAAAGATCAAACCCCAAGCAAAGCAGCTGCAGGTGTCTCATTCTTCACAAACTCCTTTTAACCACTAAAGGTGCAAAAAGAGCTGGGATTTACCACCAAATGTAACACTTTTGCACAGATTTGTCAAAATTCAAGACCAGGATTGATGAGTTAAGCCATGCTTGAGTTTTTTGTGTTTATTTACTATTTAAATTAGACTACTGAATGCACATTGACAACACAGACTTAACGGTTATTCCTTACTAATAATACGAGCGATCCCATTATACAAGTCCAACCAACTACATAGGCAAAAATGTTGAATATTTTGTACACAAATGTAAACGCTAGGAGAATGGCGGAAACTATGATCGTTATTAAACCATAAATGACTAAATAAATGATGGAAAAGACAGATGAAATTAGCCAAACGAGCGATCCGTACAGTCCATAGAAGACCTTCCAGACGCACCAGAAGGAGAGAGATACCAGGACCCACAGCAGCTCAAAGAAACCAGTCCTGGGATCCTACAATAGATTTGATAACTGGATTACTTAACAAATTATACACCATTTCTGGACTATACTCAAGATTTAACAACCAACTTCATTTTAAAAAGTTTGAATATTAAGAAAATATTATTACCCTGGCTTGATGTGTATGTGTGTAATAGAAGCATATTGTATTTGAATATTGTAAAGATTATAGATGTATCTTTGTATATATTGTACAGATGGGGAAAGAGAAGTGCATGCCTGTTGTTCCAGATCAGCAGGACAGAAGTCCGGCTCCAGCTGAGATCTCTGCTCTACTGTGTTTTCCGCAGTATCAAGTACTAAGTATGTAAGTACTTTAACTGTAGAAAGAGAACTTTCGTCATTATGTGTTATTCTAAATGTATATTATTTCATCCCAGTTGACCGCTGTTGTCGGTACAGTCACGTGTTCTTGTAGTAGCCCGCTACTTACGGAGGAAAGTCGTTGCTATGATTATCATCAGAGCCTGTGGCCATGTCACAATGTCGCATGACCTAATTCTTTGAATTGGAGAATACTGAGAAGAAAATCAATATAGTTATACTCCAATAAAACATATTTATTTCGTAGTTATCAACACCAGCAGCAGAATGCATCGAAGGTTAAAGTTTGGAGATTAGAGCACTACTACTAGCATAAGCAGCTGCCTTGTGTTCATACCTGTAAAATCACCTCAGAGAGCGCCGATTTCTTGTAAGCTTCGGCGATGTTAGCAAGGCGGTAGTTCTTAATGACGTCTTCGTTTCTGGGGAAGACTTTTCGACACTCTGGACATTGGTAGTCCTGTAAGCGCCTCATGGCAGTAATGCAGGACAGGCAGTAGCTGTGTCCACATGGATATTGGTGAGGCTCGGTCAGAGTTAACAAGCAGATGACACACGTCAATTCTCCTTCAATAATATCCATTGTTAGAGTATGTGTACCAATTGTCGTCCACACTCGTAGTTGACTAAATGAAACCAAAACGTGTTTGTGTCTCACGCATTCTCAACAAGGGGCGGTGTCCAGTCAGGGGGATTCCTACAGATATTACTTTCGTTCCATTTTTGGATATTTTGCCAGGAAGACGAATCTGCGAGCTGATTTTTATTGGTCTCAGTGTTGCAAAATAATTCTCACCAGAAGTCGCTATTGGCTCTCTAAAAAGTCGCTAAAAGTTGCTAGATCACGTGACGACGTAATATATTTCAGAAGTACAATTAAAAATCTAACAGCCTATTAATCCACCTATTAATCAATTGATTAATAAAAAAACGTATAGACCTAACAGCCTACTTGTTGCCTATAAACATTGGGAACGATAGAACAGTAAGGAAGGCAAACATGACGTCATTCACAAATCAAAGGTTATTCTGCTGCTGCTCAACAACAAAAACGCAGGCTAACGGAAAGTAACTCGATTTGTCACTAGTCGCTAGACGTTTGGTCGCTAGCTTGTCATAGAAACACGTCACGTTTTGGTGAAGAAGGTGTAAATGAGTAACTTTTACTAACCCTTAAAAAATAAATGTATTCTGCATGTCAGCAAGGCTTATGCATGTGTATTTATTTACTTACTAAATGCTGCTGATAAACACACAAATAAGACGTAAAAACGAAGATGAATAGGAATGATACACTGACAGACAGCGGCCCGGTCGCGTGCGCTCCGTATCACTGTGACATCACGGTCTGTCTGCATCTCTGCTGCGCCAAGCAGAAACGGACCGGAGACCGAAAGAAGGAAAGACACGGATAAAAATAGCTCACCGCCGAATTTTCTTCACGATTGAAAATTATAGATGTGTGGATTAGACTTGTAGTTACACTACAAATTCGTCATTAATACACTTTCTAACGTAGTGTCGACTGTTTGCATGTGTCCGGGAGGATGGCGTCATTGGAATGTGCTGCGTCGAGTTCTGGTGAGGACAAATTACATTTAGGCGACATTCTGTCTGAGTTGTACACAGAATATATTTTTTAAATCTACCTGCTTTAAATTACAGTTGATTTTAAAGTAGCATTATCTATTTCTAAAATGAAAATATGTATTATATAGCCTACAGTTTTCAACAGAAGTCAGGGTCACTAGTGTTGTAGTGCAGACTGACAAGTTTCTCCCATGACACCCCTCAACATGTGTCACTGACATTTTTTCAGTGGTCAAAAGAGCACTCCTTGTGGGTTCATGGTTGTGTATCACGAAAGATAAACACACGTGGGCACACAGCCCTGCACATCACACCACAGGGCAGGACACGCATGAAGTTAGTATAGTTACTTACTCACGATGATCCCTGTACATCACGTCCCAGCAGGGGAAGCACCAGAGGAGCCCGGTCGACCAGCTCAGGAACCCAGCGTTGGTGATCCGTGTCCTGGGAAGTCATGTCCTACCAAGCCCCTCCCTGGAGGCCTCTGTCTGAAGGACCCCGGCAGTCAGCAGGCCTGTCCGGGGGATCTGAGGGTTGTGCTGGTGGGGAAGACCGGCTCAGGTAGGAGCTCCACTGGAAACACCATCCTTGGTAGGGAAGCTTTCCAGGTGGACTCCTCCCCCTGCTCCGTGACCTTGCGCTGTGATAGGCTGACCGTCTCCGTTTGTGGGAGGAGCGTGTCTGTGGTCGACACACCAGGATTCTTCAACACTCGCCTCTCCCTCCGGGAGGTGGCGTGCGAGGTGGGCCACTGTGTGCTCCTGTCCTCCCCAGGACCCCATGCCCTGCTTCTCACCCTCCAGCCCGGCAGGTTCACCCCGGAGGAGAGAGAAGCCCTGCACTGGGTCCGGGCCGTGTTTGGACCTGCAGCCTCCAGGTACACCATGGTTCTGTTCACCTGGGGAGACCAGGTGGGGGAAAGGAGCGTGGAGGACTACCTGGGGGCGAGCGAGGAACTCAGGGAGTTTGTGAGCGGTTGCCAGGGAGGATATCACGTGCTTGACAACAGCAGGAGAGGAGAAACAGATGTCTCTCAGGTGGCCCAGCTGTTGGAGAAGATCGACAAGATGGTGGAGGGCAACGGCGGAGGGTGCTACACCTGCCACATGTACCAGGAGGCAGAGAGAGCCATCGGGGAGGCGCAGGAGAGGATTCTGGGAGGAGAACGGCAGGCGGGTCTGGGGGAGGAAGAGGAGGCCGCCGGCAGGGAGGGCAGGATCCCAGAGATGTCAACATTAAAGCTCCTGGGAAGCGAAACCCAGGGCAAGAGGGAGGAGGAGGAGAAGAGGAGCAAGAAGGAGGAGGAAGAGAAGAGGAGGAAAGCAGAAAAGCTTTTTTGGTGTGAGCTGGTGACTGCTCTGGGGAAGGGGGCGGCGGAGGGTGCGGGGGTGACAGAGAAGGGGAAGGGGAAGGCCTTGAAGAAGGTGAAGGTGGTGGAGAGGGCGGCGGCTTTGGCCACTTCACCGCTGTCAATCACCTCAGCTGCCAAGGTGGTGAGCGGGGCGGTGAGAGAGGGCAGCAAAGTGCTGTACAAACACCGCAAGGCTCTGCTCCACTGACGAGGGGACACGCTCATGCTACCTGGTCCCTTCATGTGCTTGGACATCGGGGGGGACAGGGGACCGAAGAGCAACATGCTGTTTTGGTATGATGTGAAGTGGTTGTTGGTGGTTTTTACTCACTCACTAACTCACATATCTGTTATTTACAGTTACATTCATTTGGAAGATGCTTTTATCCAAAGTGACATAAACAGTAAATAGTGCTAATTATACAATATCTACTGTTTAAGTACAGCACATTGTCAAGAATCAGAAGTGAACATTTCTAACTGTATTTCAGTGGTTAGTGTGTCAAGGAACATACAAGAGTGCAACAATAAGCTAATCTCAACTACAGTATAACATGATTCACCTACACTATTCATTTGTACCATTGTTTCCAAAATGTACATTATGGTGCCCTGAGCATGATTGATTGTTAGTTGGCTGGCATGCAATCGAAGACAAGTAAAGCACTTTCATGAAGCATCAAGTGTTGACCTAAAGGTGTGATGGTGTGTACACAAGAGTGTGTGTGTGTGTGTGTGCGCTCAGCAAATTGTAGTGAATGACTGCTGTTAAAAACCAGCCATACACACAGTTATCATAAGGAGAGCCAGGGTGACAAACAAAGGAGAGTTTTATTGACACAACTTGCATATTCATACATTACCATTTGTGCTATTAAATATTATGACCATATGATATTACATGAAGACGTTCTATAAAACCAAATAACATAAGTCTTGGTGATGCCACTCTGATTTCCTTAATAAAAGTTCCAATATCTTTAGTTTCCTCTGTGACATCACCTGAAGTTCCAAGCCCCATTTCACTCCGAGAACTAATTCAGAACTTACTGAACAGGAATGAATATTGGAGGTTTTGCCGAGAGAGGTTGAAGGCAGGTTAGAAAAGGGTTCACAGTAGCCAGATGGCAAAAAGAAGAGTGAAACATTAGCACACAGATACGAAACCGATATCATTTTTATTTATATCATGACTTAAAAAAGCATACTTGTCATGAAAGCGAGAAATTTAAAAATACCAACTGCATTTGACAATCAAGTAGAAAAATCTACACCAAGAAAGAGGAGAAGCAAACACCAAACAGATTCTTTATTACTCAGATCTGACAAAACATTCAACACACATGAACCAAGACATAACGACAAAGTCCTTTGGTCAGTTCTCTTACAGGAGAAGTACACATTGACAGACTTAACCCACACTTTCCCATGCACACACAGACACACACTGTACCGTTCAGCATGCACACACAGACACACACTGTACCGTTCAGCATGCACACACAGACACACACTGTACCGTTCTTAGACACGTATATCCCTTTGGGTCGTACACATTGCTCTGCGAGTCCTCCAGGTGGTGGATGAACGGGGCTGGATGAGGAAGGACCGTCAGGAGGGGAACAGAGGCTGTAGAGGGTGGAGGCACAGTTGCAGAGGGTGGAGGCAGGAAGGGGCTCACACCGGCATGGGCAGGCTCATGCTCTTGCTTCCTCTTAACACTGAAGAGAAAGAAGAAGAAGAAGAAGAAGTCATCCAGGGTCAGTACGGGCAACTCACAAGGATAAAGTGATCATAAATGTAAATTCAAATAGTAAGTAAAATATCCTGATAAAAATATCCATCCTCTACCCCCTCCTTCCCTCCTCTCCCCCCTCTTCCTCACCCCTGGTGAAGTAGAGATAGAAGAAGTCGCAGTAAAAGATGGTCTGCACCACACCGGACACCACGGCGATCTGGTCAAAGAAGCCCTCGGTGTGATAGCGCCACACCCAGTTGGCCAGGTAGAGCGTGCGGTACAGACCCAGGAAGAACAGGTAGTGGGTGGTGATAGACTCCGCCTCCCCGGTGTTGGTGATCATGAACAGCTGTGGCAAGATGGCCACCGACTCCAGATAGATGGAGAAGGTCCACAAGATCTGGGCATAGACAGATTTTCATACATGGTGAAGAGGAGGAGGAGGAGGATGGGCTCTCTATATACAAATATAACGTCTTTGTGAGTGAGGAACTGTGAAGTGTCAACTGACTGAAATCTCATTTGATCTCATTCTGAAATCTCATTTGATCTCATTCTGAAATCTCATTTCTAATCAAGATTCTATTCTAGATTCTATTCTGTTCTATGTTCTTTTAGAGAAGTGAAGGCATAGTTTGGACAGGTCAATCTTTACCTACAGTAGCAAAGAAGTAGCCTAAAAAGTATTTCACTGCAGTCTACCCTATTGTAGTCTCTTGCATTCATTTTACTACTGTATTATACTATAGTCTGCTATAGACACGGGTGTGTACAGTACCTCTAATGGAGCGAAAGCATAGTTCTCCAGGAAGGACAGGCCAGCCACAGGAACCAACAGGAACTCAACGCGGAACGAGTCGTTCTCTGAGTCGAAGGTGTTCCTGAAGCGGACGTAGATCAGGTAGACTGTGGCGTAGGCGAGCCCCAGGAACACCACCTGCACCACGGAGAGAGAGAGAGACACAGAGGGCCAGACGGGGTTTGAACCTGCAATCTCTTGATCTGGAGTCAAAAGCACTAACCACTGAGCTCCTGTGCCCATCCCTCTGAGATAACTCTCTGAGGTCGAAGGTCATCTCACCTTCATGACTGTATTGTAGGCAGAGATGAAGGTGGTGATCAGGTCCAGGTACCTGGTTGTAAACACCAGAGCAAACAGCACCTGGGACTTTCCCGAGATCCCTGCGGAGAAACACGCTGCCAGTCAGGTTCATATCCCACGTTCACTGCCACCGGTTCGGTTTGTTAGACACCAGTCACCAGTGGTTTGTTTGAACCACTTCCATATCAAATACATGGGTTTTACGCAACTTACTGTACATGTATGAAGCAGAGATCTTTATCCAAAGCACTTCAATAGCAAACAGTCGGACGTTTAACCACATTTTGGGGGTATAGGCCAACCGATTTGAGGGAATACATTTTGCATGAAAATACTTCAACTGACGAGTCGTTGGTGTCACTTTCACAGGAGACCTGTCCGTGAAATGCTTCGACAACACTGCCACGTTACAAGGCTCAAGCGTCAAGGCCTGCGTTGTGTTTTACAATGTTTGTCACGATGGTAACAACTACCATTACGATTCCGAAGTTCCTGTACTTTGCGAAAGTTAGTTGCCAGGCTTTGCAGCGTACAAGTGCATATTTTTTTAGACTGCAGGGCAGGCATGCCTGTAGAGCGCAAAGTAACAAAGAGAGTCGGTAACGAACTACTTAGCATGCTATTTAATGTCCACATCCAAAGTATCTATTAATGCCAGTGGCTGTTCCCATGTTAGTGAAATTAATCATCTTATGTAAGCGAGCTAGTTTAGCGCAAGAGAACAATTTGTTTCCAGATACAGTAACTCAGGACTAAAACTGTCCAAAAGCAGCTTACTTTGTTCAACTTACCAGCACACGATCGGGATCTCCATATCTTTGTAAACAGAATAATAATAGCAACAAGATGCGACACGTCACCAGCTAGACGAAAAATGTTCATGTTTAGGCTACTCGTTCAAAATCAAAACGTTGGAGATAATTGTTTACAAAAGAGAAGAATAAATTCTCAAAGTTTGCAAGTAAAAAAATCTAGCGACTCCGACTCTTCAGGTCAAGTTACTCTCCTGAATAAGCTGATAACCTACCTAAAGGCTACGATTGCTAAAACGATAAAAAAAATATAAAACTCAGTAGAATAGCTATTTATCTCGTTTGTCTGGTAAAAAAAAAAACAAGTAATCCTAGAGTCCACAATTTCTGCAAAGGACTTTACTATCTGTTATCCCGTCTGTAACGTCATGAAAAAGTTGAAGCCGGTGACGTGGCTGACAGGTCGAACAGGATGCGCATTCCCTGCTCGCCTGGGGAGGCGGAGCTTCAGTAGGCTTGTCGATGAAGAGGGCGGTCTCTCTCTCAGCCACAGCGGAAGTACTTTTAGCTCACTAAACGTTTTTGATCAGCAGAGGGCGCCATACTGCAAACAATGAGGAGGGCAGTTAGAACTAGGCTCCACCAGCTGTATTTATGTATTTATTTATTTTATAAAGGAAACCATTTTGTTGTCAGTTAAGTTACAAACCATGGAAATACTGTTCAAATCAAATCAAGCACTTGTCAGCCTTGACTTTCTGCTGTCTATATGAACAGTTTGAATTCAGCATATAGAAGTTGTAGCATTCCATTATTATGTTTGAAGTTTTTTAAGTGATTTCAAAAGTTGACTTTCCTATTTAAGAGGTGTACAGAGTACAGAGTGTATTTACCCTAAGCATGACAATATGTTCTGCCTGTTCTCACATTCTGACGACAGCTATCAGGTCCAGATGTGAAAAAAATACAACATTTTGAAACTTTTTTCGAAAATATTTGTAAATCTTTTGAAACTGTTGTTTCAAAACTTTCTTTCAAAAATATTTGTTCAACCTTTCGAAAAATACGTTTTCAACCTGATGACAGCTATCTAAATATGTGACCTCTACCACTACCAGTTACCCCAACTGAAAGCCAGCTGGCCACAGGACCGCTGTTAACTTTAACAGAACAATGTGACAGGGAGGTCTTGCCACAAAATGAACCCTGTGCTAACTTTGACTAGGAAAGTGCCAGATGCCTGAAACCTACTGTGGTTACTGTGGTTACTCATACCAGTCCCCTCAATATACAGTAAGAATGATTTGATGCTGGGATATAAAGAACAGAAAAGACAGGGAGGAGGGGCAGGAAGGGATGCAGAGCAGGAGCCTCCAGTGCACATGGGTATGTGAAGTCACATCCTGTTAGAAGGCAGATTATATTATCATTCGGACGACAACCTTTTGAATGTATAGTGTTTTTTGTTGTATGTAGCCTACTATTAGAAGTACAATTTCTTTAAATAAAGTATGGAAGATTTATATTATATTTTTATGGTGCCACTCGGTTGTGTTGTGATTGGTAGGTCTATTTATCTTTTTAAATAAACTAGAATTAAGACACTGTGGTGCTAGTAATTAAAGTAGATACGGGTAGTGGAGTTAAAAAAGTCTGGCCATGCCACTGGTGTGAAGACGACGTCTTTTCCATCACCTTGTTTTTCCTCTTTTCCTCATCACCTGCTTTCTCTCACCTCTTTATGATTCAACATCCCTCTATCTTTATCTGTTCTTCCCTTCCTCCACCCCCCATTCCCTCCTTCAATCCTCTTATATATATGAATCATCATCTTAACCAAACAACGTCTCTCTCCTCCTCCTCTGTCTCTCTCCTCCTTTTAATTTCCTGGCTATCACGCACAACAAACATAAGCTTACATAAGTCTACAAAGCTACCATGGTGCGAAACAGTAGTATAGAAGCAAATCAATAACATAATGTTTTGAATTTTAAAAGGCATTGAACACTTAATATTGAAATTTAAACACCACCGAATGTGTTGGTTTTGAAGTCACCTCTTTAAAATTGAAATATACATTTATTTCAATGTTTCAAAAAATGCAGAGAAAAAAATTAAAGGTTCGTGAAATTCAGGTTGCTCAAATTCGAACAGTAAAATTCACATCCCAAAAATTCAATAAAAGAATTCTAGCTTCAGAAATTCAAAAATAACAAATTCCATTCTGCTAAATTTCGAATGGTGAAATTCAGATAAAAAAAATTCAAGGCGAAAAAATTCATGGCGAAAAAATTCAAGGCGAAAAAATTCAAGGCGAAAAAATTCAAAGCGAAAAAATCGGAGCCTGAATGCAATCGAACCATCTCACTTCTCCAAGAAGGGTCCAGCTGCAGACCTCTCTCCTCAAGCCCCTCTCATCCAGGTGTAGCTGCAGGCAGTCATACATGCAGATCAGTCATACAATCACTGCTTGGGGTCTGAGGAGAGAGGTCCGGTCTGAGGCAAGTAATAGCTTGGGATCCCGGATGTTGCAATCTGAATTTTTCAGCTCAAATTTTTCGGAAGTTTTGAAAAAATTTAAATTGGTGTAGTGTTGTGTGTGAAAAAAAGTTTGAGGTTGAAACAATATTTGTTTTATTTTGAAACATACTTATCATTGTCTTATCATTGCAAACATAAGCGTGACACTAAAACAGGTAGTAGCACTGGCTACTTTTTACTTAAGGATATGTCAGAGCCCACACTTCTTTACTTTAGCTTGATGGGAAAAGTGTAGTCAAAACTTAAACTTTTACTTTTTAAACATGAGTATCTGTACTTCTACTTGAGTGAAGGATTTGTGTACTTTTGGCATCTTTGGTGTCAGTGTTTGTGTGTGTATGGCTGTGTGTATGTGTGTTTATTATTTTAATATTGGACAGTAATTATATGAAGCCCAGTAGAACCATAACAGAAAAGACACACAAACTCACACACAGGCAGACACATAGACAACCTCACACACACACACACACACACACACACACACACACACCACACACACACACACACACACACACACACACACACAGACAGACAGAGTGTGTGAGAAGGCCGTGGACAGGTTGGTCAGTCTGACCTGTATCATAATAAAGATGCCAAAAGGTTATGGGCAGTAATCTGAAACCCCGGCTGATTACAGGCTATTAATACACACACAGGTGCAGAGGAGCTACAGCCCGAACACTCAGGATCCTACAGGGTCTGTCTGTCTGTCTATATGTGTGTGTGTGTGTGTGTCTGCCTGTCTGTGTGTGTGTGTGTGTGTGTGTGAGAGTCTCTGTCTATCCGTGTGTCAATCTGTCTTGTCTTTCCTGCATGTCCATTCTGTTTTCCTGTGTTTCTGTCTGTCTATATGAATGTCCTGGACACACACACACACACTCCTAAACACACACACACACTCCTAAACACACACGCACACACACTCCACCACCAGCAGCAGAATAGCCACCCAGCGCCCCTCCACCAGGAGACTGGAGTGAAGAGAAGTCCCCAGTTAGGCTCAGCTGAGTTACACACAAGTCCAGTGTTCTACTCTGTTACATGTCAGTCTGTCCTCACCCAGGCTAACAGTTCCCTTATCATCAGCCTTCTGCATTTGTATGTATTTACATGAATTAAAATCATTTATCTATACAGTATTGTTTCTCAGAGAGTCTTCACAGACAGACAGAGTGCAACAGACCATGCGCACCCACATACTTGTGGTCACACACATACAAAGAGACAGATATCTTGATCAGTTTTACTAACACTCTTCTGTCCCTTCCCCTCCTCCTCCACCTCCTCTTCCTCCTAATCCTCCTGCTCCTCTCCCTCCTCCTCCCCCTCCTCCTCCTCTACCTCCTCCTCCTCCTCCTCCTCCTCCCCCTCCTCCTCCTCCTCCTCCTCCTCCTCCTCCTCCTCCTCCTCTTCCTCCTCCTCTTCTTCCTCTTCCTCCCCCCCTCTCCTCTCCCTCCTCCCCCTCTCCTCAGGTTGTCATGAGTGCAGACATGTCCTCCCACCCTCCTATTCAGCTGGTGAGAGAGCTCTCCTCTGCTGTCGAACTCAGACAGGAAGACGGAGGGAGAGTATGGCAGGGGAAGGTTTCCATAGTAACGACTTCATCTCCAGCTTCATGGTGTAGTTGCAGTATCACCCCGGGGAACGCTGGTCTTGGGCACTTCACCAGTCTCTGGTTTGTTTACACGTCTTAATTTAGTCGTGATATTGCTGTAAAATATTTAATAAACTTGTACAGAGATATTTTGTGTAACAGGCTGTTAAGAGAAACTGACATCGACACTTTCAACTGTTTGGTAGTGATCTAACGGTCTAAAGTTTTATCTGAAAACATCTTAATTTTATTCTGGAGTAAACATGTTTATGTATCAGAAACATCAGACAGCAACTTTGGAGATAACTACAGAGTGGTTGATCTTATTAAAGGAATAGAAAAAAACGATATTCGGCCAGCAGGGGTGTACTTTGTGTGTGTGTGTGTGTATGTGATTATGTATGTGTGAGAATTTGTGTTTCTGTGTATGAGTGTGTGTGTGTGTGTGTATTAGTGAGTGTGTGTGTGAGTGTGTGTGTGTGTGAGTGTGTGTGTGAGTGTGTGAGCGTGTGTGTGTATGAGTGTGTATGAGTGTGTGTGTGTGAGTCCTAAGAGCCTAACAGCCTCTGACAGAGAGGCTGACTGCGTACACGCAGATAAGAGGTTGGAGAGCATCCTGGTGTGACTGTGTGTTTGACAGTGTGTGTGTGAGACTGTGTGTGTGTGTGAGACTGTGTGTGTGTGAGACTGTGTGTGTGTGAGACTGTGTGTGTGCGTGAGACTGTGTGTGTGTGATTTGGTGTTTGTGTGTGTGGCTGTGTGTGCCTGTGTGTGTGTGTGTGTGTGTGTGTGGCTGTGTGTGGGTTTTTTACTGGGGCATTCTATCCCTGTCGTGATGCTCACAGTTATGTGCTAAATAAGAGTCTGAGGCTGGCGTTGGTGATGTTGATATGGTTAGAGCCGGATCAGCTGTACTGTTGCATTGACATAGTTATAACTTTGTATTAATGAAGTTCTCTCACCCCCTTTATCTAAATGTCTTCATCCATCTCTCTCATCTCCTCATCTCAATTAAAGAGTATAGAAGAACAATATAAGTTCTTTGTCTCAATTGTCTCCATCTCCTCTTCCTCATCTACTAATCCTCATCTGCTAATTTCCCCCTTATTTCCTCTCCTCTGTCAATTAATTCCACTCCTCTCTTTTCTATGTCTTAACCTCATCCTTCTTTCCTTTGTATCACTGCATAGATAGATAGATAGATAGATAGATAGATAGATAGAAAGATTGGTTTAATCGAGGTCCTTATTGAGTGTGAAATTCCACATTACTCGTTTCTCCACCTACACATGTAGAGAAGATACAGGCAGAGGGAGAGGACATAATCAAACTGACAGGCCTCTCTCCTCTTCCCCCTCCCTCCCTCCCCTCCTCCCTTTTTCCCTCCCTCTCTCTCTCCATCTCGAACCCACTCTCTCCGCACCAGCTCAGATTGACACAGCAGTTCCACAGCACGGAGGAGAGAGACGTGAGGCCGAGGGATTACAGCGCGCAGCACTCAGCCGGGAGCTAGCAACAAGGATTACAAAGAAGGAACAAACTGTAGAGGAGAAACGTAAACGTACGAGCGAAGACAAGGAGTCGTCAGAAACACTGGGAAGCAGGAAGTCGAGCACGAGGAGCTCAGGTGTTCCCTGGTTCCTCCCAGAGCCCGTTAGGTGGAGGGCGCTGGGTGACCACCTGGACAGGTGATGGTGCCGTCCTTCTGAGAGGAACGTCCTTGCCCACTGAGACTCACGGCTGCTGACCTGCAGGACGCTCTCAGCACTGAACCACTTGTTTTAAAGGTGAGTCGCTCCTGGTTGACCCTTTATGTGATCCTGGAGAAGACTACTGTGACAGGCTTGACCTTGGTTCAAACTCAGGTGAGCAGTTTAACTGAAATGGAGCCCCCGTGAAAGATGGTTAATGATTACGTAATAAGGATATGTCTTGAAATGGTCTGTAAAGAGTTTGGAGATGTGCTGGGTTCTGTCAGAGGATAGGTTAGGACAGTAGAGGTGAGGAGAAGGGGAGAGGGGAGGGGGAGGAGAGGAGGGGGGAGAGGAGAAGTGGGGGGAAAGAGGAGGGGTAAAGAGAGGAGAGAAGAGGATAGGAAAGAGGAGAAAGCCTTTACTAATGACTAAACCATGTTAATATCCCAGGTTTCTAGAACCATGCAAAGTATGTCAACATCCCAGGGGTTCTAGAACGATGTACACAATATCAGCATTCCAGAGTTCTAGATCCATCCTAACCCTGTCCTGGAGCTAACCCTGTCCTGGCACTAACCCTGTCCTGGCACTAACCCTGTCCTGCAGCTAACTCTCTCCTGGCACTAACCCTGTCCTGGAGCTAACCCTGTCCTGGCACTAACCCTGTCCTGGAGCTAACCCTGTCCTGGCACTAACCCTGTCCTGGAGCTAACCCTGTTCTGGAGTTAACCCTGTCCTGGAGCTAACCCTGTCCTGGAGCTAACCCTGTCCTGGAGCTAACCCTGCTGTGGGCAGTCTGCATCAGGACCTCTAAAGCAGGATAAAGGGTCACGTTCTACAGCTGATGTTTCGCGTTAGCTCTTATTCAGACTGTCGTGGAGCTGGACCTTTGTGACGCACTCGGCCCTGTTAGAGGGATGGTGGCACAGTGACTGATAAGTGGCCACTTGGATCAGCCGAACCAAACCCCACTTGGATCAGCCGACCCAAACCCAACTTGGATCAGCCGACCCAAACCCCACTTGGATCAGCCGACCCAAACCCCACTTGGGGTTCTCTCTCTCTCTCTTTCTTTTTTTCTTTAATTTCTTTCTTTTTAACTGTCACATTCTATT
>NC_085019.1:1092878-1155378 GCF_963692335.1 Osmerus eperlanus
TGGCAAAGGTGACTATGTGAGAGTCGTGTGAAGCGCTCTCACAAGACGGTGAGTCAGGTGGCTGAGCGGTTAAGGAATCGGGCTAGTAATCCGAAGGTTGCCAGTTCGATTCCTGGCCGTGCAAAATGACATTGTGTCCCTTGGGCAAGGCACTTCACCATACTTGCCTCGGGGGGAATGTCCCTGTACTTACTGTAAGTCGCTCTGGATAAGAGCGTCTGCTAAATGACTAAATGTAAATGTAAGACCCTATTACATCTCTACCACTTCCTCCCTCTCCTGCTCTCAGTCTTACTCACTCCCTCTGCTCTCCCTCTCCATTACATCACACACTCTCACCTCCACAACGCTGAGCAACAGGAGGTGGGTTCCTATGGAAAACCACTCTGCTTCAGTTACCAGGGTTCCGTGGCTAACCTGTGTCTGAGTCTCCTGAAACTGATGATGATGATGTCTGTCTTCATCATGCTGGTTAGGTCTTCGGCACCCCAGGCTCCTGGTGTGTCTGGACGTTGGGGGCAAGTCATGAAGAGGCTGTGAACTGGGACACTGGTGAGGAAGGGCGGGGGGGGGGGGGGGGAGGGGGGGGGGTCAACATATGTGTATGTTGATGACTGGTGCAGAGGAGGGTGGGAGACAACAGTGGAGATTGTTAGTGACAAAGATGATGTCTGTAGTGAAGGCTATAGAGGTGACTGATCATGGCTACGAAGGAGACCATGGTGGAGTCTATGGTTGTAGTGGTGTATGGTTGACTGATGAGGACAACAATAGTGACTATGCTGTAGAATATGTGACTAAGCTAAATGCCAGAGCTCGTAAATCTGTTCACTACCTGATTGTTGACTCTGACTGGCTGGCTGGTGTGGCTGGCTGGTGTAAAGATTCAGACATTCGACCACGGTCTGACTTGACCCTTGTTCCTCACCACTGTCGCCATCATCAAGGTCACAATCATTTTATTATTTATGTTCAATAAGATGTAAGCTGGCGTGATGTGGTAAACCAAATTACTACTACTATCTTGGTCTTGGAGGGCTAAATTATTTGGACCAGCGGTATTTTGGTGCAGGGATTATGAGAGGGGTTTTACTTTATATTTGAAGGATTCAGTAATCCTGAAGCATGGTGGGGAGGTTGCGTGATCAACAGGAGATTCAGGGGATCATCATGGAACCAGGTTGGGTTGTACGATTGTGTTTCTGGGTCTTAATTTGAATGAGTGAATCAGTCTGTGTTTCCAGTTCTATTGATGATGTCACACAGGGAGGTCATGAGAGGGGGAGGAAGAGGAGCCCAGGGTCCTGATACCAAACTGGCATCATCTTACCTCCCTGTAAAGACTATGTATTCCCACACATATAGACACACACATAATATGCACACACCAGACCCCCCCACCCCCCACTCCCACCTAATGATACGAATACAGCCTCATCTCTTCCTCTCTTTTTCTCCTTCTCTCTCTCTCTCTCTCTCTCTCTCTCTCTCTCTCTCTCTCTCTCTCTCTCTTTCTCTCTCTCTCTCTCTCTCTCTCTCTCTCTCTCTCTCTCTCTCTCTCTCTCTCTCTCTCTCTCTCTCACTCTCTCTCTCTCTCTCTCTCTCTCTCTCTCTGTCGTGATTCTTGTAGTTGATGCCGTTTCTGGGCACGTTGACTGTTGTCATGCCGATACCTAATCTTTGGGAGTAGACCACTTTCCGGGGCGGAGTCCGGCCTTCAACCAAATCACAGACCTGCTGCTGACCACCTGATGATAGTGCTGCCATGGGAACAAATCGGGCTAACAGGTGAGCAGGAAGGAAACACACCTGGAGCACGGTCAGAGTTGCCAACACTCCCACCTCAGGAGGTGTGTGTGAACAGGAAGGAAAACACAGCAGAGAGAGACAGAAACTGTAAGGTTGAGAGCGAGGGGAAGACATTCAGGAAATGGCCTGGGTTGGATTCGAACCTGGGCCCCTGCGGTAAGGCCTGTGCCTACATAATACGTGCAGGATATTCGACACCAAAGACTTTCAAATACTTTTCATGTAATAGATTTGTTTTCTTGACCCAGGTCTTCTTGTCAGTGGTTACATTGTTTTTGTAATCGGCCAATCAAGCCTGTTCCTATGGGTGTGTTCCAGTCACCATGGACTGCTTGAGATACTCAGCTCAGGTGTAATCCTGTGGTATAAACCCATGTTGACCGCAATCTCCCATAGCAGCTAAACTGACCTCACCTTCGCAGGTAATCCTTGTCAGAGGATACCCAGGTAGACAGCAGGTTAGTCTGATCAATTCGAACAGGTAACCCCAGGTGAGGTCAAAGTGATTGTGGGAAAGTGACAAGAAATGTAGTCACTGCACTGTTGTTGCTTCATTCAGGATATGGGTCTTAGTGGGCTGCATGTATCACTGGTTCTGTGTTAGAGAGGTGTGTTATTGAGGTACGTGAGACTTTATCTCTCCATCTCTTCCTCTGTGTGTGTGTGCAGTCATGAGCTATGCATAGCTACTTTGCACCCTGGAAAGTACAAAGGGTTCCGAGATTATCGACTGTCTATGATATAACCTCTCTTGGTTTTCTATCTCTCTCTATAAATGTTCCCTGCAGGCCAGTAGACCTTCAGACACTTCACATTTCATTGAATGACAATTAAGTACACATTTAATGTCAATTATCAGCCAACATTCCTATCTTTGAGGTTGATATTTTAATAACTTCATACCATTTATGTTATTGGTGGAACTACCAGTTAGACAGCTTACTTGGTAAATGCTTAGTGTAATGTGAAAGCCGATCTCAGTTTCTGTATTCTTAGTAATTCCATATTAACGTTGTTGCTCGTTGTGTTGCTAAGATACAGCATCGTTTCAGCAGACGAGGAGGGCTTGAAGATCTCCAGGCTGGGGCTCCACAACGGCCACGGCTCCCCCAGCCGGCAGCTGCGTTCCTCGGCCTCGACCGAGGAGGGCCGGGGCTCCTTGGCGTCCTGCTCCAGGGCTCCCGGGATGAACAGCTACAACGGCAAGGTGTCGACCGCGGGCTCCAGCCAGCTGCGGAGCCGCTTCGTGAAGAAGAATGGCCACTGCAACGTCGTGTTCTCCAACATGGAGGACAAGGGCCAGCGCTACCTGGCCGACATCTTCACCACCTGCGTGGATATCCGCTGGAGGTACCTGCTCCTGCTCTTCTGCTCCACCTTCCTCGTCTCCTGGCTCTTCTTCGGGATCATCTTCTACAGTGTGTCCTTGGTCCATGGGGACTTCGACGAGCACCCTGGGGCAGGGACTGCTCCCGGGGTGGGTGGAGGTGCGGAAGGAGGGGGTGCCGTTGGCGGCAAGGTGGGGCAGAGACTGTGGCAGCCCTGCCTCCTCCACGTCCAGGGGTTTGTGGGAGCGTTCCTGTTCTCCATCGAGACCCAGACCACCATCGGCTACGGGTGGCGCTGCGTGACCGAGGAGTGCCCCGTCGCCGTGGTCACAGTAGTGGTCCAGTCCATCGTGGGGTGCATCATTGACTCTTTCATGATCGGCACCATCATGGCCAAGATGGCGCGGCCCAAGAAGAGGAACCAGACGTTGATGTTCTCTAAGAACGCCGTGATCGCCATGCGGGACGGGAAGCTGTGCCTGATGTGGCGTGTGGGGAACCTCCGCAAGAGCCACATCGTGGAGGCTCACGTCCGCGCCCAGCTAATACGGCCCTACACCACGGCCGAGGGGGAGTTCATCCCCCTGGAGCAGATGGACCTGAACGTGGGCTACGACGAGGGCATAGACCGCCTCTTCTTGGTGTCGCCGCTGGTCATCGTCCACGAGATCGACGAGGACAGCCCCCTGTACACCCTGAGCCGGGCGGAGCTGGAGACAGACAACTTTGAGGTGGTGGTGATCCTGGAGGGCATGGTGGAGGCCACGGCCATGACCACCCAGACACGCAGCTCCTACCTGACCACGGAGATCCTCTGGGGCCACAGGTTCGAGCCGGTCATCTTCGAGGACCGCGACCGCTACCAGGTGGACTACTCCCGTTTCCACAAGACCTACGAGGTCTCGTCCACGCCGCACTGCAGCGCCAAGGAGCTGGACGAAGCCGCCGGCCGCCGCCCCCCCACCGCCTCGCCCTCCGTTTCTAGAACGATCCAGAGCTCCTGCCCTCGATCGCCCAGCGCCTTCTGCTACGAGAACGAGGTGGCGCTGAGCGCGGGAGAGGAGGACGAGGACGAGCTGTTCGAGCCGGCGGGGGAGAGGCAGAAGGAGGACGAGAGGAGGAGTTCGGTCACGGTGGATTTCCAAAGGATGTTCCAGGACACGCCCACCGTGACGTCCGGCAGCAACATGCTGTGTGTTCTGGACATGGACAATCAGATGGAGTTTGACATGTTACAGACTACCCTCCCACTCGACCCTCTCACATACAAGAGTGAGTCTGAGATCTGAGCAGAAGCCATGGAGACACTCCCCTCTCCTCCTGGCTCTTAGCTTGCCTCTCCAGAGGTCTGGATGAGGGCTTGTTTCTTTTGGGATTTGCACGTTCCTGTCTTTGTTAGTTGAACAGAGATCCAACCCCCTTTGAGCCTTGCCAACCTACATTTGTTTTTTGACTCGAGCCCTACTTGCGTTGCTTCTCCTTCGCTGGGAAATGGTTTGATTTTCCAGGACCAGCGGAGGACAGGGTTGGGTGCAGGCCAGTTGTGAGAGTGGACAGTTGAGACTGTGGGGACTGAAGAGGGCCTCGTACAGGTGAACACGGACTGACAATAGAATGCGAGGCCAGTGTGGTGCAGTCTACATCTGGACTACAAACTCCTCGTATGGACTACAAACCCAGTCAAAGGAATTTGTAGAGATTAAGATCATCTTAATGGGGGAGATTAGAGAGTGTGCTACTGACTAAACAGTAGCACACTCTGAGAATAACTTTATACTTTAGGAGAAAGACTGTCTCCGAAAGGAGGGAAAACAATACGTGTGTAGCCGATGGACCAAATTAATATCCTCAAAACAATCGAGTCACGTTTCAGACACAATCTAATACCTAGAAGGTGACATTGTACAGATAGCACAGATACCTATTTTCTTTGTAGAATGTTTCGTTTGGAACACTTCATTTGTGATCTCTTAATTCCGTTTTTCCGTCTGAATTTTAGAAAGATTTGGTGAAAGCAATAAGAGTGACGTGAAGAATATCTCTTCCTTCTTGAAGAGAGGAGAATATCTCTTCCTTCTTGAAGAGAGGAGAATAACGAGGCCTGAAGAGTTCAAAGTGAGCTTGAATATTGTGTGAATGAAAGAAAATATTTTGAGTTTAGTTTCTAATTCTTTCTAACTTTGGGTCGTGCCAGTAGATGGCAGCAGTTCATTTTAAACATAGCTGCACTCGGCTTTAAAAATATATATTGAAATGTATCGCACATCAAGATTTTATTATACTTAGTTAAGATTGAGGAAATGAATATATATCAATATCAAAAGACCTCACTTTAGTGGAATGTGCCCAATATTCTGAGTTATATTTCACTTTGTACAGCATGCAAACAATCCTGTTTATAGTGTTGCTAATGAATCACGACTATATTAATATACTTTTCTTCTTACTGTGCAATATACCACAAAAGCAATCACAGAAACATAATCTGTAGAATAGAAGAAGGTAAGGGAAATGCTTTCCTGAAACCGAGATGATATCATTAGCATGATGTACTCCAAAGAGGGCATTTTGAGTTGCATGTTGGTTGTAGCAATAACAATTTTTTAAATGAAAGCCCTAATCTATTTCCTGGTGTCATTTACAAGTGTTCTCTTGTTTATTAATCAAAGTGTTGGAGGTGACACAATCACAGACCTACACAAATACACAATTTGAAAACAGTGCTCTTTAGGACGTGACAACTCATGCGGTTTGATTTTAGAGAGACTGGCTGTCTCAGCTTGTGTGTTTGTTTATCTCTGTATGTACTTGGTTTCACTCCTCAAAGAGTTGTGAGAATAATAAGTTGATAAGTTAAAAACAAACTAATACTCTTAGCCAGGTGTGATGCCTTTAGGCAGGTGACCTGGTGAAAACACAGGTAAGGTCTACCTGGAGGGATGTCAGAGCTAAGAAAATGCTAAAAAGTAAACTGGGAGATTTCGATTTTGTGTGAAACATTTCACAATAGTTACCCCCCACTCCAGACACACACACACCAGCCGAACCTTTTGCACTCCTGTTAGGGCTAGTTGGTAGTTCATTAGTTCACATAGTGTTTTTCAGGAAGGTATAGAATCCAGATGTCCTTAATGTTCCCTGATCCCATGTAGCGACTCAGTGAGCTCGTCTCTGGATGTTTTCAAACCTGCTCCTGGGCTTTGCATGACTTTTGATATTTTATTTTTCATCGTTGAATTTCTCTAGGCACATAAAATTGCATGTGTATGAGCCTGTTATGTGTATGTGTGTATGTGTGTGTGTACGAGCCTAATATATGTGTGTGTGCATGTGTGTGTGTGTGTGTGTGTGTATGTGTGTGTGACTGTGCATGCACCTGAATGCTAAGCTCTTTCGGTAATAATTGCTTTATAAATCAAATTTCCTTATTCATTAGTAAAATTGCACAATTCCATAATTCAGCTTAACATCAGAAATATTATGAACAGCGCAACATTTTAATTAATTTGACACATGGACAAAGATTTGTAAATAATATGCAACTTGCACTTTATATTTTATTATTTCATATATACCATTCAGTCAAAGATGGGGAAGATTTTTCAGAAGTTTCATGACTGAATATATGACTTCATTTATGAATCTATTAATTTCTGAATAGACTTTAACTGCTATAGACCTACATTTTGTATTATGTAACTAAACAATTTGCACTCTTTTTTCCTGAAATTAGTATTATTCTTCTTATCTCTGCTGTTCAGTCTTCCAGCTTGCACTACTACTGTATTTTGTGACCTTCAAATCTCCAGTCTCAAACCACGTCGGAGAAAACAACCAAACAGGCTCAGACAGGCTGTGTCTGACCCAACGCAAGCTCCTACAGATAGAATATTAATACGTTAATAAGCACTTTACTCCTTGTGTAAACCTTTTGATGTTAAAAATAAATATTTATATTGTATATTCTTTTGTGGTCTCTGTATGTCTTTTTGTATATATTTTTTTTACTATACATGTCTAATTAATTATACATTTATAAGATGCTATTATCCAAAGTGGCATATAACTAGGCCCTATATACACATTATGACTATAATATCATATTAGCCTGTGACACGTTTGATACTGGTCTGGTCAGTCATGATCCTCCACAGGTTTGGAAGACATCATTGCAGCTCCAGAAGTAACTGACCTCGTTTTCTGATCGACCTCCTGGTGATTATTAGTCAGGTGTGCTGGATTAAGACGGGAGCGACCAGCGACCAGCGACAGGTCGTTAGCGACATTAGCGACGTTAGCTCTGACGGTAGACGAAAAGCAGTGAGCAGGATTGGATTTTCTCTTGTACCAAACTTGTACTAAGCACGTTAGATTTTTTTGGTGTACATTTCTAAAAACGTTGTGACTGATATGATGAGTATGGTGTGGAAAGACAAGATTATTAAAATTCATATATAATTCAAGGTATGCTGTATACAGTATAAATATTATAATTTGAAATGGTGTACTGAGGTTTTCTCCCAACTATATAAACACATTACACATTTGGAGAGACAGCAGTTTTCCTATCTGGCCACTAGGTGGCCCTGTGGCCTGTTTCACCCCTCTGTGTTTCTCTACAGAAGGTTGAGGCCGTGGTCCCTCTGGTGGTGAATAATGACTTCCTGTGTCCAGTCCAACTACAGGAAGCTCAACTCAACTGCTAATCAGGAATTTATTATAAAACACATAAGTTAACATTGTTCTGTGTATCATGCTAAAATATTGAATGTCAAAATGCAGTGTGAGAACAATAGCAGGATGTCCTACAGGATGCTTTTCTGGCTATTCTGACCCACAATGCTTTGCACAGCGGGACCCCAAGATCCCTCCCTTCACGCTCTGAGGACGCTCTGAGGACGCTCTGAGGACGCTCTGAGGACGCTCTGAGGACGCTCTGAGGACGCTCTGAGGACGCTCTGAGGAGGGTCTGAGGAAGGTCTGAAGATGCTCAGAGGACGCTCTGAGGAGGGTCTCCAGGCCTTCAGAGCTGGGGAAATTGGGCAGATCACTCTGTCACACCCATACTGAAACATGCTAGAGACACACCCAGGCACATGACCTGGGCTAGCTGCCACGCCTGGCTTTGCAGTCTTGCTTGGTGCTCGGCATTCACAGCCAATCACCTCTGTGTCTGCTCGGCATTCACAGCCAATCACAGCCAATCACCTCTGTGTCTGGGCTCCAGCAGTGGAACACGCTAGGTCCTTCTGAATGTGACTCCCACTGTCCCAGGAGTTTCCTTCTGGAGGAAAATGGTCTGCAGGACATTAGCTTAGTTAGCATTATCCTGTGTCTCAGTTAGCCTGCACAGCAGCTGTTTGGCACATTCTTCCCAGTAATCGAATAATTCAATCATTCCTCTCTCCCGATTTTAATCAAGTTAAAATCCTCCTTTTCTCTTACTTATGAGCTATTTCCCCTCGATGCACCACTCATCCTTTCTTTCCTCCCCTCCATCCCTCCCTCCATGCCATCCATCCCATCCATCCCTCTCTTTATCCTCAACTCTACCGACTCCCATCAGCCTCTGGTGACACCATGACAGTATCAGTCAAAATGGCCGCCGTGTCAGCCCTGCTAACACCCTGGGGGGTTCACAGCTGGTCCCCCTGGGGAAGATGAAAGATGAGTGCAGGGCAGGAAGTGGAGAAGGTGAAGAAGGAGGGGGGGGAGCAGGGGAGGGTCCCCTTGTGTTGTGTGTTGTGTTGTGCTAAGCCCTGAGGCTATTTGGGAATTTTTTTGTGCGTGTACGTGTTTGTGTACGTGTGTTTGGGTGCAAATGTGCTTACTGTAGACTTGTGTGTGTGTGTGTGTGTCGGGTGGTGAGGCTGGCTGATGGTGGGTGCTGCACCATGGTAGCTGTCAGTGTGATTTGGGGGCCTGCTACTGACTCCATTGTGCATTGTCTCCAGAGTGACCCAGACCTCCACAGAGGCCCCTTGTACTGCCTCACTTCAACCGGCCAGTTAGCATGCTAATTACACGACGTGTCTCCTGTCTCCTTCCATCATCCCCCTCTCCTCCTCTCCTTCCGGATTCTCCTCATCCCTCCCTTTCGCATTTCCAATTTTTCTTTTCAGTTTTCCGTCACCCTTAACCCATCCCTGTGCACTGGGCCGTGTTTTCAAAACCCCATTCTAGCTCCTTCCTGTTATCCTCCTTCCATCTCCTCTTTCTACCCCTTCGTTTTCATCCCTCTCTCTGTTCACTCTGTTCTCTGTGAGCCTTTGTGGAACGCCCCTGTCAGTCATCGGGTGCTGTCTAACATCAAACAAGTCTAACCTTCTAAATCCCCAACTGCTACTTCCTTGAAGTCAGAATCACAAACTAGTTATGTGCCCAAGTAATTTTACACATACAAAGTATTCGCTTGGTCTGATGGTGCTTAACAATAAACATGTAGTAATAAAAATAAACATATTGTGATAGAATTTCATGTTCCTGTGTGTCTCTCTCTCTCTCTCTCTCTCTCTCTCTCTCTGTGTGTCTCTGGCCTGCCTCATTCACACCTCCTCCTCTTCCACCTCCTCTCCTCCATCTGCCTCTTCTAATAATGTAATGTAATCGTTTAACAGACGCTTTTACCCAAATCGACTCGAGGAGATTTGAACCTTGATCTGCAGTCAAATGCTCTACCACTGAGACATGGCCTCATGCATGCTGTACAAAACGCTGTGATCATCCCTCAGGGAATCACTGCAGTGTGATTGATAACAAATACCCGAAATCGTAGCAACACATTTCTCCTCTCGGCTCTGCAGTTGCACAAGGAGGAGATTGTTGTGTGACTCTAACGCGGACGTTGCACGGCGCTGACACGCTGATGTCATTCTGCACTGTGGACTCAGTGAGTGGACGTCTGTGTGGAGGTAATAGCATTACTAACACTGTGGCAATGACAACCTCCTTTACTCACAATCACACAGCTCACTGTCAGCAAAATGAAAACACACTCTTAACAGGTTTGCGCTGTGTTTCTGTGGGGAGAAGCCTGCAGGTATGAGTGGGACAGGATGTGCTTGTCAGTGTGGGTGCGTAATGTTCTGTGACACGTGTGTGTGTGAGCGTGTGTGAGCGTGCTAGTAAATTGGCCACTACATGTACAGTATGTGGCAAACTGTGTGTGCAGTATGTGCACCTGTGCTGCTCTGTTTGTGTGTGTGCTTTGTGTGTGTGTTCTCTGTGTATGTGTGCACTGTGTGTGTGTGCTGCGTGCATGTTGGTAGCCGTGCAGCACAGCAGCTGTGGGGCTGCCTGACTCACATGGATGGAGGGGG
The DNA here is from genome assembly GCF_963692335.1 of Osmerus eperlanus. NCBI lineage: Eukaryota > Metazoa > Chordata > Actinopteri > Osmeriformes > Osmeridae > Osmerus > Osmerus eperlanus. The sequence continues at coordinate 1,103,335 of NC_085019.1, forward strand.
GAGGAGGGGAGGGAGGCTGGGGGGTGCAGAACTCCCCATGTCCCTCTCCCCTTTCATCTCCCTCTCCCAGCCTCCAACAACAAACCCTTTCATTCGGGCATCTCCACGGCCGCCCTCGGACCCCCTGAGGCCCCCACCCTTTCACGCTGCTTAATTCAATGTTCCGAGAAAAACTCATGATTGGAAAGTGACTCCCCCTCTCTCTTTCCACCCACCACCATCACTGTCTCTCTGCTCTTTCCTCTTTTCCCTTTTTGATCCTTCCATCCAAACAACATCTGTTTAATAAAGAAGAAGGAACAGGAAGTGAAACGATCATCTCCATGGCGGCAGCGGTGTTGTGATGTCATCAGAGAACAAGGGTATTTGAGAAGAGAATAAAGGCACGGAGGTGGGGAAGAGAAAATGGAATACCAAAATACAGGAAGTGAGGAGGGGAGGAGGGGGTAAGAGGGTGTAAGAGGGTGTCCTACAGGTTTGGTGATTTTGAAACACTGATTATGTCAAATAGGAGTCAACTGACGTTGTGTCCTTGGGCAAGGCACTTCACCCTACTTGCCTCGGGGGAATGTCCCTGTACTTACTGTAAGTCGCTCTGGATAAGAGCGTCTGCTAAATGACTAAATGTAAATGTAAAAGGGGAGCTGAAGAATAAAGAAGGGAATCAACTAACTTGGAGACGAAAATAGATTTGTCATGGCTTCTCTTCTCACCTCACTCAGTTTTCTTCCTGTGAATCACAGACCCCCAAACTCCTGTTCTGCCTCAACTGAATTTTAGCCACATAGTGCCTGTTCTGTGGTCTCTACACGACGGAATGTGGCGATTATGAGTGTACAAAATGGAATTAAGAATAACAGCTTAACATATATAACTGTTGCCGTTAAAACGATATTTTCCCTCGTTGCGGCTAAAGGCCAATAAAACTTTGGATTTCTTCATTTGAGAAACTCGCCGACTAGGCATCTACAACAGCGGACTATTATGCACATTAAGTCTCAAGTAATAAGAGGTAAACGACAGTTTGAGAAAGACACACACTCATCAACCTTCGCCTAACTAGCGCAATACCCGCCTCCTTGAATGACGTGTTTAATCTATGATCAATGAAGTCAAAACGTCACATCCCGCTGCGCACTATTGTCGCGCGCGCCGGGCACCGGCATCAAAGTTTAATTACTGCGCCCTGAGGCGTGTTCATCATATGAGGTCGCGAGGATCCCAGCTGGCAGCATGGGGTCAATTACTGTAGAGATGTGAGACTGGAAGGTCTCTTTCCCACAAAGCGTTCCAATGCTGAAAACATCCAGATATAGACCAGATATATGAACTGTATAACTAGCAGTTTTCAGTCATGCAGATTATTCGACACTGTTTCCAGCCTGCACCCAGACAGCAACATTGCCACAAAGACCCTTTTGTTCCAATACTGAATTCTGGAACGTCATTTTCAGCATTTTAGCATTTTATGACTAAATCTGCACATCCCTCGCCTTCCATTCCACTCAATTATCATTCTTGAGGTTCTCCCCTCCTCTGTCCGGGCTTCTGTCATGCAGAAAGCTGCTACTGCTTTTTTGAAACACTCACTCGCACGCACGCACGCACGCACACAGACTCGCAAACACACACACACACTCACGTACACACACATTAGCACAAACACACTTGGACGCACAAACAATCGCATGCAAACACACACATTATACACATGGATGGACACATGCACGCAACACACATGCACAAGCAAACACAAACACACACACACTCAAGGTGACACTGGGAGATGGAGATAGTGGTGACAGGCTCTTAAGGTGATCTGACTTACGGGTATTTTGCTCCAGGGGAGAGAAAGTTACTGGCTGAGAAACACACAAGGCACCATTGAATCCTCTCTCTCTCTTTCTCTGTCTCTCTCTATTCTCTCTCTCCCTCTCTCTCTCTATTCTCTCTCTCTTTTTATCACTGTTTCTCTCTCTCTGTCTTTTCCTCTCTCGACCTCGTCATCTTTATCTCCTTTTTTCGTCCTGTGTCTCTCTGCTTCCATCTCTCCCTTTCTCTCACAGCTGCAGCCAGCAGGGCCTTTGTCTCAACATGGAGGGATGTAAACTGTCACAGAGGGAGGTATCACAAGGCACAAGGCTCACATTTTACAGGAGAGTTAAATTAAAATTCCAATAATCTTTTTGAGCAGCTCGACCCTCAGAGGCAGCCTGATATAAGCCATGAGAGTGGGGGACAACTCAGAGAGTTAGAACCCCAACCAGGTGTTCCACGACTGGGTTCTCCAAACAGGTAAATGGAAGATTACTGAATACCTGGGGAGATCAGCCAGGTAACCAAACTCTCTCCTTTTTACCCCACAAACCCCCCTATCCATTTCCTTTAGATGTTCCTCTCACACAATTGGAGTAACTAGATTCTTTCCTTTGGCCAGCCAGTGTAGATATAAACCCAGACACACAATGGCCCATTCATGGAGGCTGCAATGTCTTGACCCCCCACCCTCCCTCCATCCCTCCATCTCTCCTTCCCTCCATCATCCAAGCCCTCTGGCATCCCCCCATCTATTTCGGCTCCTCTCTCCAACTACCCCCCCCCCCCCCCCCCCCGAAGCCCCACATCTACTCCCCAGCTGCATTGGAACCTCGTCCAAGTTCTACCCCCACCATTTGCCGTCCAACCCCTCGACCTCCACTATCCACTACCACCCAGCACATGTACCCCCCCCACCTCTCCCCCCCCATGCCTCCGTCCCCAATCCAGTACCAGTCACCGCGAAGGAGAAGAAGCAAAAAGAAAGAGGGGAAAAAAAGAATAGGAAATTCAGCACTTGGAACACAAAGACAGGATTCATCACGTGGGGGACGCATTTAAGTGTTGCGCAGCTGCATTGATTTATTTAAAAAAACGAAGGGTGGAAAGAAATTATCCGATGCTCTCATGGAACGTTGAGTTATTTTCATTAACTGCTTTGAAGATCCAGAGACTTTTTAATTTGGGAGGATTTAATCATTGTTACTAATAGCCAACAAGTTCTGAAAAAGTATAGTGATGTTGTCATTAGTCAATCAAAGGCAGGGCTGTTTACACTGGGAACAGTCCTGCTGTACAGCACCTGTTAGACCTAACACCTGTGCAGGTGCACCAGGGAGAGAGACATAGAGTAGCTGGGGGCTTTTAATATGTAAAAAGAGAGAGAGAACAAGAGACAGGAAGTAGGCGTGAAAGTGGGATGGAGAGAAATAGAAAGTGGGAGAGATGCATGAAGGGAGAGAGAGAAAAGAGAGAGAGCATGGTATCAGTAGGAGTTAATGCTATGGAAGATTTACATTTACATTTATGCGTTTAGCAGACGCTTTTATCCAAAACGACTTCCACCAGAGAGCTTTACAAAGTGCATAGGTCACTGATCATAACAACAAGATAGCCCCAAACATTGCGAGAAATAAGTGCCAAAGGGAAGAACCATAAGAGCATGCAGTTGAACAAGTCACAATTAAACAACATGAAACTCAAAAAGTGCAAGAGTGTACCTGTAGAAAAACAATCAACAGATACTTCTTGGCAGATACTGGCTATTTGATGAATTCCTATTGGATGGTTCAGGATCAGTGTGATGGATGGAACAGTTCTCTCCATCCCACCACATATCATGACATCATCAGCTACATCGAGGTCAGGCATTAGGGAGCACTGACCTCTCTCTCTTTTTCTCTCTGTGGCTCTTTATCTCTCTCTCTTCTTTCTCTCTCTCTCTTACTTTGGGACTAATAAAGTGAATGTAATTCTCACTGACCCCCCTCTCTTTTCCTCTCTCTGGTTTGCTGCCTCTCTCTTCCTCTGTATTTCTATTTCTTCTGGTCTCTCTCTCCCTCTCTCTCTGCCCCCTGCTCTCTCTGATGTCCTCACTAAAGCCAGAATGCGGGATTTCTCTAGGAATGTGTGCCTGACCCAGAGAAGACCTGTTCCTGTTCCACAGAAACATCCCTCCCCCTCCTCCCCTCCCCCTCACTCCTCTTCATCTAAACTTTCTCTGCCTTTTTGTTGACCAGGCCTTCTCTCTGTCTCTCTTTTTCTGTCTCTCTTTCTGTATCTGTATCTCCCTTTCTCTCCCCCCCTCCCTCCCTCTCTCCCTCTCCCTCCCTCTCTCTATTTCGCTCACACACACAGACAATTAATATTCAGTGCAATTAATCTACCATATATTTTAACTGATAAGTATAACTCCTGTATTTTCTCCATCAGGTGACGGGTGAATCTGTGTAAAAGCTTCATAACCGGAGTTAGAGTTCTCCACATCTACGTAAACTGCAGTCGCAACCGCTAACTCGGCTTCCGTCAGATTCACAAACGTGAACAGAGTTTGACGTCGGGAGAACGTCTTCGTGTAGACTTCAAGTCAAATGGCCGTTTATCCCTCTCTGATTTCACCTCTCACCCCTAGTCAGGTCACGAGTTCTGCCCCAGAGTCCTAACTAACTGTGCACCTCACGGTCTTGCGCCACTATACAACACAACAAACAACATCATCGCTGTCACATGGCTGGCCACTGTCCGCGGGCACTGAGAGGCCCAGTGCATGATGGGAACCTATGCTGACTAAGAAACAAACTTAAAGGATGTCTGCACTGATGTACTAAATGGTTTATCCTCTGGCTTTTAGGTTTGAACTGAACACATGAACATTTCACGTGATTGATGTTTCAATAATAATCATTAATACCGTATAGTATTATAGAATGCCAGTGTAGTTAATGTAGGAATGTGTAGTTATGTGTAGATAGTTATAATTGAAGCTGTTCTAGTGTTATTTCTCCTTCAAACTTAATTGTATAGTTTATTTATGTGTTTTAGTATTATGTTCCTACATTTGTAGGAGTATAATACAGACCTGTCTTTCAATTACATAATTCAAACAGACCAAATAACTGACAGTCACACAAAAATTAAACAGCAACAAAGCTATATCTTGATATATAGGCCTAATATTTCCTTTCGGTTTGAAATGTTTGATATTTTGTTTCAAATATAGCCTATAGGCTATAGGCCGCAAGGAGCTGTAGGTTAGAAGTCAAAACAAGCCAAGACAATGCAGCATACAAACGAATGACTGATTAGTCAGTGCCATTTTTCACGGTGTTTCACCGTAAAAACATATAGTCTATACATTTAGGCCTAATTGCTCGATTTTTTATATCGAAAGAAATTACTAAAACAATAATCCCACATTTGTGTAACCTCATTATAATTAAATCGTCCAAAAGTCAGTAGACGATAGGAGAGTCAGTAGACGATTTTTGACGATTTGCCTGGACGAAATGCCTGACTTATATCAGGCATTTCGTCTTAATACGACAGCCACTAAAATAAAACTTTAATGCAAACATATTTACTCGATATAGCCAAATCGTAACCGTTTCACCTTTGGCTCCGTTCTTGATTAGTTAATTACACGCAAATACATTTTGTTTGAACATTTTAATAAGACGTTAACTATATAGCCTATAGTTCGTTTTGTTAATGCATCTTATTGAATTCCCCTTGTCAAATATGTGAACAATAATTTCGATTAATCATTCTGATGTCAAGGCTTATCATGAAAAAACAAGGATTTACCTAAGAAACTAGTCAACTTTTCTTAATGTCTGTAGCCTGTAGGCCTACTGTGTAGTCGGCTTTACAAAAAACAATTACAACCGCACACTAGAAGGTCATCTTGACTTAATAAGTAGGCTTCATTTTTGGCATTAGTCTAATACCGCAAAACGAATGATTAGATGTTTTTCTTTTCACTGATTGTTCAATACCAAATGTGCTGATCGAAAGCCATGCCGATCAAAACAGTAACCTTTACCTTGGTGCCCTTTTGCGGTTTCTTTTTTTCTATGGCAAATCAATCATTTTGGAGGGATCGGCCTCGGGGTATAAGAAATGATTCATCCTATCTTGCTTTAGTCCGTATCCCTTAAGATGCTCTTCCAAATATCCTACAAATCAATATAATTGGTAAATGTATGTTCTGCTTCTGTCTCGTTCAATCCGCTCTAAAATCTGCTTAAATTGAGAACTTAACTTATAAATGGCGCACGGTCCATTTGAGGCAGCGATACATGCTATGCAACACTATATAATTCTTAATGCCTATGTTACTCACAGGTTTGAAAACAACAATAACAATAATAAACAGCTTACATCAATACCCAAAGAACACGTCGCGTTCTCAAACATATAGGCTACTCAGAAGATCACATGTAGGCCTCTTTTATAATCTGTCTTAAATATTCAAAACCGATGAGACATTTCAGTTCCCTGCGTGTCAACAGCCAGAGAATATCTTTTTTTTTTTCTGTTTCCTCCAAACGGAGCTCAAACCTGCCTCCCCTAGCTTGTTACTGCGCCCCTCACAAACACTCACTTCAAAGACGAGGCCAGGGCTCAGGTCCCTGAACGGCCGGGCAGTCCAGCGGAGTGGCATTTTAAAGCATCCCTGTTTGATAGCTGCCAAAGCCGGTCGGAACGACAGCAGATCCATAGGCAGAGTATAGTCCTGGAGCACGTTTTCTCTATATGTGAGCGTTTACTGAGACGCGGACAAAGAGACGCACTAAAGGGAGACACGGGTCTTTTTCTCTTTTCTCTTTTTTTTTATACACACAGAACTGCTTTTTGTTCCTCATTTTTTCATTTAAGAGGGTAATGGAGGGGGGTGTTCGTTTGATCACATGATTACAATTCACCTGAGATAAAACAATGGGACCAAAGAAAGAAGTAGAGCCAGCGTATGAAAGGGAGAGCGAGGGAGAGAGAATCAGACAGAGAGATTCACTCATGGTTAGGACTCCCTTATCACAGTCAACATTCATGGATAATGAAAAAAAAGAAGTGATTTTTGGATGGGGGGCATTGTGTCGCGAGAAGGACTCACAAGGGGTCATTGTTGTAAAGAACAGCGCGTGTGTTCGGCCCATGATATTATTCTCTCCCCCCGTCTTTCGTTACTATTTCTCCGAACGCCGTTCGGTTTTAAATGTGTGCTCTGTGAGTGCGCACTGATGCAATTATGAAACTCACACATAGCATAAGGCGATTCAGTGTCTGCTGAGGAATTACATTTCATTCCAATGCATTCTCTATGAGGGCCTACATGGTCAGGTCCTGCAGTTAGTCCACGGTCTGCCAGTGCTAGAATAGCAGATTAAAATCATATAGTTAGCAAAACGTTTTTTGATAAATACAAACACATAGGTCTTCTGGTGATGCCCGACCATGGCGTTACAGTAATGTAACAAACTTATTTATTCCAGCGGCATTGGCACTATTCTACAAGATGAATTGTGAGACACAAATAGCAGGTGCACTATCGGCATGCTGTGTATCTCAGAAAATATGTGCTATGTGTGTCTGTGCGCGTGGGTGTGTTGGAGTGTGTGTATGTGTGAGTGTGTTGAGGAGGCTGTGAGCATGTGTGTGTGTGTGTGTGTGTGTGTGGTGTGCCAGTATTTCGCCCTCTCGGCGGCAGAGAAGGGACCAGAGGCTCTTCCTCTAATGCGGCAGAAGGACCAGAGGCTCTGCCTCTAATGCGTCAACAATGCGTCAGTGTGCTCCTCTCAACCCGCTGCTAATTTAGATGACGTTGCCGGACGTTACATCAAAAGAGAATCAAAAAGAGACGCTTCAAAGTAGCTCGTTGACGCGTGGATCTATAGTGTTGGTCCTTTCAGCCTGGTTGGTGCCAGGTTTACTCCTATACTTAGCCTATAACAACTCGCAAGTTTGAAAAAGATCCGTAGGCCTATTACTGCAATCAATCTGGATGTCTTCCTCCAGCGAGAATTCAATTATGTAAATTATAATTAAAACCTAATAACTTAAATTACTTTTAGAGCAGGTTTAACCATGGAAGGCTTTCAAAATATCAGATATGGCGTTAAGCAACTACTTTAGGGCAAACATGAAAGTTTGCTGCTCATATCAAAAACTAACTGTCAGTTTGAATTTAAATTTCAAAGGGATCAATTATTTGTTTTAATTTATTCTTATAAATTTGTAGTGTATGCTTCAGGCTGCAAACAGTACAACATGCCTATTAATCAGCCATTATTAATGTGAATTTTGACAAAGAAACCCATCCCTGCAGGAAACGGACGAGAATAATCACGGACCAATCACAAGCGTTCAATCGGTGCAAGTTTGCTTCTCCTTTAAGACTTTTTTCTCTTTCTCACACAACGGAGCTCTTTAAGCCCCGGCGCGCGACACAGAGCAGGCATTCATAGTGGGGCAGAGCGAGCGAGAAGGGTGGGGAGTGAGCGCGAGCGTCACTTTGGAAACTCTGGAACACACGGACTCTCGTGCTTATCGGGCGACCTCCTTTTTCACTGCAGAAGTAAGGTGCTTAGCATTTGAAATACTTTCTTCTCTGCGGCAACTTTTGTCTCTCTTATTCCTACTTTGTCGTATAATCAAGTTATGAAGAGTCTTTATCCATCCTTCATAACAATAGGGGAATGTGGAAATATTTGTTTTCAGTTAGGTCTATTATCCGTTGTTATTTTTGTTACGTGTTATATTAAATGTGTTGTTATTATTATTATAATTGTTATTAGTATTATTATTCATAATAATTGTGTTATTTTTCTTGATGGCAATATTTTTTGTTATTTTGATTGAGCCTATTGCATTGTTACAGTCTGTCGATTCACTGTTGTCACAACCATTGTTATTAGTTATGTGCCAGAGCTTGATAGAATGGGGTAGGCTACCTGACAAAAAAAACAATTGTATATTTCGCTAAACGAACGTTGTAGGCCTCAGTCATATTGTTTTCCTGTAAGTAGCACAACTAAAACTTAACAAACGAGTTTCAGTCATAAACCAACATCCAACTGACTGTTCGTAACTACAGGCTGGTCTAAATGTGACATAGAAAGGGGTTCAACGAAGCCACCATAATCTGTAAACAAATATTTCTAATTATAAAGACATCTCTAAATGTAGTTTGATTTAGCTGTCATAGTTTGAATTTAGGCTATGGTTATTTCAAACGTGGCAGACTTTAATTAGGTGGGCCTACCTGTTGCAATATATTCGTATAATTTATAAAACACTTATCAATTTACAATCAATACCTATTAAACTTTATTAGACCCCAAAAATCTAGGTTGGCAATGTTAAACTTTTAGTCTACATAGGCTCGTGACATTTCCGTTCACCTGCCTTTCTTTTTATCAACAATTTGAAATGGTTAACCTGCATCTGTTCGACATTTTAAGTAGCCTACAGGATAGCGAGTAGTCTATGTTTGGATTTGTGAAACAAGCTACTCCATATAAAACTGAAAACAACGCAGATTACGGGAACATAGTTTCAAGGACGCAATTAAGGGCAAGTTATTGTCAGGTCAAGCGAAAGTGCTCCTACTTTTATTCGTCTTTCATAACGCGTAAATTAATGACGACTACACTGCTACAGTAACCTAAATACATTCGATGGTTGAACACCAGACATCACAAACACAATCTAAGCGGAATGCGGAGAAACACCATCGCTAGGTTTTTGACAGGCAATATAGGCCTAGGCTATCCTGTATTTCACTCGCTGGACAAACAAACCAGTGTGTTTCTGACCTCTAACGTGCAATGTTAAGGTTATGAAGAAATATGACGTTTGAAAATAAGAGAACGCGTGGCTGTTGAATAACAGAGGACCTCTGTCCAGGGTGTGGAACGTTGTGCCACTATAGAACTTTGGTAAAACGGTGTCCATGATTGTCACTTCATTTTACAAACTACATCAGTGGCTCCACAGTGGGCCTACATGTCTTATCTTAACAATACATAACTTGGTGGAAATTTATAAAAGCATAATAATACAAGGATTAAACTTTTTGTGAAGTGGGCTTTGTGATGCGTAACGAAGCGCATGAGGTCTGCCGGATCCTGAAGCGCCCACATGCCAGAGAAAGAATAATTAACATGTTTAAATCTGACAGATGGTTGTTAGAGAACAGACATGATGTGGAAGCCCGCTTGGCTTGTGCCAAATGGAACGGCCAGGTTATCAACCATGATGTTCATTAAAAGGAAATTGACTGGATATACCTACCTACAGGTGAAATGTCATAGGACGAAAGCGATGCTATGCGATCCATTAGCTACACTTAATTAATTTACGGTTCAAACGTGGTAAAAATTACGAACGATCCCACGAACGATCCTTCGTTAATTCACATAATCTTTTACCGAACAAGTAGACAGCACTATCGATAATTGCCTACATTAGTATGACGTTGCACAGACACCCAGCCAGAACGCGAGGTGCGAGGGCGGTCAAAACGGTAAAAGTCTGCTGGTGACTTAAGCGCAAGATGACACACGCACGCGAATAAATCAATGTCCTCGATATGGGCGTCACTAAGGAGTTGAGATCCAAACAAAATAGCGACGGAGTTGTGTTTATATTGTCTGAGTTCAGAAGTTCGCAAAATAACAACTTTAAGGTCGTGTCAGAAGGCGGTCTACACAGCAGAACGTTGATTCAATGGACACAACTCCATCTACAGGCATATACACTTTCACAAGCAGGCAGTGTCCTGCTCGCTCTCACGCACGCGCGCTCACACATACCCACACGCGGTTTATATTTCCAGCGCCAGCCCATGTTTATCTAACTGTTTATTTAAGAGCCTGCAGGAATAAATCGAAGCCCTGTGCTCGTGCATACTCATATTATTCCAGCACTTTCTCTCCGGGGAGCTTGGAATAACTGCCAAACCTTAAACAGTAGCTTGTTAGCAGGGAGCGAGTACCAGGCTAAAATAACAGGCGCACTTCAAATTATACGTCTGTCTGCATATATCTGATAGCAATGTTACACTTGCGAATAGGCTTGTATTGTTCATTTCTATTGGTCTTTGGTTTGGTTAGTAGTGTCCAGTTCTCCAACAGTCCCAACATGACAATTTGAGATCTTGTGAACTGTGTGAATTAGATGAAAAAATCAACCGTGATCAACGATCAAACGATTTTTATTGGGATACTTTCCTTTTATGTATTAAAAAAAATAATATATATTCTAATAATCAGTGTGTTTCGTTTTTTTCAGGACGTTGCTGAAGCATGCAAGTACAGAAACAACAAAAGAATAGCGGACTTCTGGATCCAGACAACATTTTGAGACAGGTGAACTGGGGTCTAAAACAGGCAGCGTGCGAATGATACCAGCAACACGGATGGAAATACCTTTGATGTGGAATCCTAATAGAGTTCTGGAACGGACGCTGAGAGTTGAGACGGACTGGGAATTCATATAAAGGAGACCTCGAGGGAGGGTAAACTTAATAAACTTAGAAAACACAACACTTTGACGTCATATCAAGATAACTTAGGCCACAAATACCCCTAGATCAAGGAATTACATTTCGATACTTACCGGAGGACGGAGAAAGTTATTTTGAAAGAAGGAAGACAAGATGTCAGCCGAGGAGCAGAGTTTGTCTGAGGTGGAGATGAGTCCTGGAGTCTCGGACGACGGCCAGTCTTTGTCACCGGGGCACTCCTCCGGTGCCACAGGCGGAGGAGACTCACCTTTGCCCGGACAGCAGTCTCAGCTGACGGGGGTCGGTGATGAGGCTTCCGGTGTGACTGATGGCCTCTCCATAAAGTCTGACGAAGATGACGACCGGTTCCCCATCGGTATCCGCGAGGCGGTGAGCCAGGTGCTAAACGGCTACGACTGGACCCTCGTGCCGATGCCCGTGCGCGTGAACTCCGGCAGCAAGAGCAAACCGCACGTGAAGAGACCAATGAACGCTTTCATGGTGTGGGCCCAGGCCGCCAGGCGGAAGCTGGCTGACCAGTACCCTCACCTGCACAACGCTGAGCTCAGTAAAACGCTGGGAAAACTGTGGAGGTAAGGTTGGCTCTGACCCACCACGGAGACTACGTCACAACAGCACAGGCAACATAGAGGTTTACCTAACGGTCAAAATGATTACAGGGACAAGGATCCTTTCCGTGGTTCACTAGTTTAAGTGTCATAGTCAGTTGCATGGTATAGCCTACACATGTATGTAATATGTAGCGTGTTATATATTCATCTTGTGTTTTACTGTGAACAACTTACCCTCTTCAACATTTCAAGTTATTGAGTGAAATGGACTATGTAGTCTGAGGTAGGCAAGGGTTGATCACGTGTTCCTGGGCCCAACCTAATTTCATAGCTAGCTTAATTCATTGCAATTTGGTTGGGCAAATGGCTCCACAGGGAATTACTGTGTTTTCTGTCAAAATCCCCCTCAGTTCTGGCTAACTGCTCCGATTGGAGTGCCTCAGAGTTGCTGTTTCCTCACCTATAAACTCCATTCTATAGGAGTTAAACTGAACCTGGAAAAGGGGAAATACACTGAAAGAGACTGAAATACTATGGGTCTAATGTGATGAGTTTTTATAATGTATAATGTTAACAGTTCACGTATAGTAGTAATGATTCAAGCTGACCGATTGGTCAACCGTCATAGAGGAAGAGACCAATGGCCACCAGTCTCTTCTGGTATGCGGTGGGTTGTGGGGAGGCATGTGCTGGCCCATGTGTACCAGGAAAGTCTAATTCATTAACCTCATGAAGACAGAATTAATCAGATAAAGACTTGACCTTGAGCGCCGACATGATTGTTTAATTGGATCCAGACAGAAACATGTCGAATTAGAGAGGGCAGGATTTTCTCATGTATGACAATCCAGCAGCTGCACCGGTTGCTTGTGCTTTTTATACACACACACACACACACACACACACACACACACACACACACACACACACACACACACACACACACACACACAGAAACACCACATCTTCATCCTGAGTCCTAATCACATTGCAGGACTGTTGAACCCCCTGGTGTGGACGACTCCTTAGCTGCAGCTGTGCAGATGGGAGATCAGATGTTTTTGGGGCTGGTACACTGAGTCACAGTGCCGGTCACAGAGAGGGTGGGAACATGCCGCAGGCTCAGTGAGAACACGGGAGTCAGGTGGCTGAGCGGTGAGGGAGTCAGACTAGTAATCCGAAGGTTGCCAGTTCGATTCCCGGTCATGCCAACTGACGTTGTGTCCTTGGGCAAGGCACTTCACCCTGCTTGCCTCGGGGGAATGTCCCTGTACTTACTGTAAGTCGCTCTGGATAAGAGCGTCTGCTTAATGTAAAATGTAAATGTAACACCTGTTTCACCTCGACAACTAGGTGAAACAGTTGTGTTTTAGGTTCAGACAACTTGTCTGAACATGTCAAACAGCTTCATAAACCCTGACATCTTTAGTTTCTCTGAATTGATGAGAATCATTCAAATGCCTCGAGTCCTTTTGTAAACAGCTCTCACTAAGACTGAGTGTACAACGACGTTTGCCTCTGTTGAGTTATTCAAGTCTTTAAAGATACAGCATCCTTGGTAACAACCAATTTTAATAACTTACCTTCCTATGAAACCAGTAGTGGTATTAGTAGGTACTTTATGGATCCCCAGGGGGAAATCGCAGCAGGCCAGAAGTGGAAATAGGAATAGGAAATACAATTATAATATTTCCGAATACTACAGTTCATAATTCCAGAGTTTAAGTTCCAGTTTTAAGTTCTCTCTCTCTCTCTCTCTCTCTCTCTCTCTCTCTCTCTCTCTCTCTCTCTCTCTCTCTCTCTCTCTCTCTCTCTCTCTCTCTCTCTCTCTCTCTCTCTCTCTCTCTCTCTCTCTCTCTCTCTCTCTCTCTCTCCCCCCCCTGCCCCCAGACTACTGAACGAGAGCGACAAGCGTCCCTTCATCGAGGAGGCGGAGCGTCTGAGGAAGCAGCACAAGAAGGACTACCCCGAGTACAAGTACCAGCCGCGCCGCCGTAAGAACGGCAAGCCCGGCTCCAGCTCTGAGGGCGACGGCCACTCCGAGGGAGAGGTTAGCCACAGCCAGTCTCACTACAAGAGCCTCCACCTGGAGGTGGTGCACACCGGGGGGACGGGGTCTCCGCTCGGCGACGGACACCACCCTCATGCTGCAGGTGGGCCCCCAGCTCCACCCATCCCACGGACAACACCACATATAACACCACGGGAACACTACAGTAACGTAGAGCGCAGTGGATATAGGAGAGTAGAGGATGGGAGAGTAGAGGATAATAGAATTGAGAAAAGTAGAGGACAAACAGTTTAGTAGAATGGTGTTGAGTCAAGTGGAGTAGAGTAAATAGATTTTATTAAGACATGACAAGCGACAAACAGTCAAGCAAACAACTAAACTAAGTAGCACTGCTAGCACTACACACAAGACACCTTCATTCAGACAGAATCGAATCAAACACAAAAACTCACATCTTTGCTTCCTCCCGGTGCTGTGCTCCTCTAGGTCAGAGCCACAGCCCCCCCACGCCCCCCACCACCCCCAAGACAGAGCTGCAGTCTGGGAAGTCTAGCGAGGGGAAGCGGGAGAGCGGCGTGGCAGGGGGCTCCCGCGGGGGCATGGGTGTAGGAGCAGAGTGTGCCTCCGGGTCCGGGTCCGGCCCGGGGAAACCCCACATCGACTTCGGCAACGTGGACATCGGGGAGATCAGCCACGAGGTCATGGCCAACATGGAGCCCTTCGACGTCAATGAATTCGACCAGTACCTTCCCCCGAACGGGCACCCGTCAGTGGGGCAGGGCGCCGGAGCGGGGGCAGGCTCCTCCGCCTCCCCGTACGCCTACGGCATCTCCTCTGCGCTGGCCGCCGCCAGCGGACACTCTGCCGCCTGGTTGTCCAAGCAGCACCAGCAGCACCAGAACCAGCACCACGGATCCCCGCTAGGTTCGGACCCCTCCAAGGCCCAGATCAAGAGTGAGGCCGGCCCGGGGGCCCATTTCTCAGAGGCATCCTCGGTGCCAGGCTCCCACGTCACCTACACCCCTCTCAGCCTCCCCCACTACAGCTCAGCCTTCCCCTCGCTGGCCTCCAGGGCTCAGTTTGCAGAGTACGCCGACCACCAGGCGTCCGGGGCCTACTACGCTCACTCCAGCCAGGCTCCCGGCCTCTACTCTGCCTTCTCCTACATGGGGCCCAGCCAGAGGCCCTTGTACACGGCCATCACCGACCCAGCCAGCGTGCCCCAGTCACACAGCCCCACGCACTGGGAGCAGCCTGTGTACACCACACTGTCTCGGCCATGACCCTTGCGGGGAGGAGGGGACACAGGCTCAGACACGACCGCAGCAGAACTGAAGACCAGTGGCATGGGGTGTGACCTGGGCTGGGGGGAGGCAAAGGGGGGAGGCTGAGGGGGGAGACTGAAGCGGAGGCGGTGATGAGCCTGGTCTTCCCCAGGTGAGGAGCAGTCTGGGTGGTTTGTGGGACAGTCTGATGTGTTGTAATCTCGCCATGTTCACATTTCACTGAGACTGTTGGACCCTGATTACTATGGCAACTCAAATAGAGAGAGCCCATCTTGGATATTCTTAAACCCTGAAAGATTATCACTGAAAATGTTTCATTTATGGAAGAGAACCTGATGTGCCAAACTGTTTGGCTAGCCCATTCACATCTCAGGCAAGTTGAAAAACAGATCATTTTATATGATCTAGAACAACATCCAATATTAAATCAATATTTTGTTTAATATATCTTTAATGTAATAGTGTAATGATAGTTGCAATTCTTCTTTTGTGTGTTTCATCCATTAACAGGACCAAAGTTTTGAGACCAAAATTTGAGATTTAATAGCGAGATTTAATATTTTCATGATGTTTTGAACCAGAAGCAGAAGCAGATATTTTCAGTTGGCCACAACTTTGTTGAATCCCCTGGTGATCGGTGTTTAAATACAAATCCTCTTTTTCTGACATCTTTTTTTCTTCTTCTTTCTTTAATCTGACATCCTCTACTGAGTAATTTGATTGAGCATTTCAAAACCGTGCTAAACAGTTTGGCAAATATATGTTACATAAGATTCATCACGAACAGTAAAATATAATAATCCCTTTTACTAACCAAAATTAAGGTCATTCTGTTGAGGAATACAAACATTCTTTTCATTGTTAATAATCTTAACTATTAATTTCATTGTTGACAGTAAATCGTTTTTTTTTGCCATTACTACACTGTATAGTCTCCATCACTGCGTGTTTCTTGACATGTTTGACATTCAAAATGTGTATATAGAGTATTCAGTGTACAATGGTAGGAGTGTATATAGTTGCTGTGTAATATGTTTGCTATCCGTCAAAGGGCTCACCTGGGTGCTCACCTGGGTGCTCACCTGGGTGCTCACCTGGGTGCTCACCTGGGTGCTCACCTGGGTGCTCACCTGGGTGCTCACCTGGGTGCTCACCTGGGTGCTCACCTGGGTGCTCACCTGGGTGCTCACCTGGGTGCTCACCTGGGTGCTCACCTGGGTGCTCACCTGGGTGCTCACCTGGGTGCTCACCTGGGTGCTCACCTGGGTGCTCACCTGGGTGCCATCACTTCAACACAGTTGCCTGAGATTGAAAAGAGCAGGAACGCCGCATTAATGAGTTAATGGGTTTAAAAGAGCGTGAGTGAGTCTCTTTAAAGCCTTTGGCCAAACTAAAAGATTGCCAACCACACGTGTAATACAGAGAAGCAGCAATCCATGTCGTTATTTTTCTAAAAACAGTTTTAAAAAAAAATACATTCTTGCCATACTGACTTTATCTTATATTTAACTGACTTGTGAAACTGTCCTTGTTTGGGATTCTGCAATTAAATTCTCCTCTTCAGAACCTTGAAGAACTCCCAGCAAGGGAAACCGATTGGGTTCTTTGACATTTTACACTTGACATTTGATTCATTTAGCTGATAAAAAAAAAATCTGAAGCAACATACCGAACCCTAAACAAATAGTGCATCTAGAGAGGGCATCTTTGTGGCTTCGCTCTGCCTGCTATCTGGGGAGTGTGATGGTTTCACCTGGAAATGAATGTTCCCCTGCTCTGCCAAACACATCCTCCACACCTCAGACCTGCCTCTGGGGCAGTCAGAAACACATCCTCCACACCTCAGACCTGCCTCTGGGGCAGTCAGGACGGCCCTCCATCTCTTAATGGGGCACTAACTCGTGATATATTGACCTTTTTCTAATATAAGATTCTGATATGTTATTATTTGAAACAAGACCCTCTCCCACTATCTAACGTGACGGGCAGTGCTTCACGCTGTCTCTTGTTCGACTGTGTTGTCTTGTCTGTGTTGCTTTCCTCAAGTAAAGGAGCTCATTATGTTAGACATCCTATATTTTGCCACATTGCGAAAAAAAAACCCTTGTTTTGACTATTACGATTATTATTTATATATGCTGGTGTTATGTTTTTATGCGTGTTATGTTTTTATGCGCTGTTAACAGTTTTTTCTTCTCCAACATGTTGAAAACCTCTGACTGTTACCTTGGCTGATGTGTCATTCTCATGTTGCTATTTTGTATTTTTCCTCAGTTAAGTTGAAAGTTGAACGAACGTGTAAATACTAGCAAAGACAAAGCATTAGAGATGTGATAACTAATGACCCTCTCACACTAAATAAATCTGTATTCTTTCTGCTTTTGTAAAACATCTGTCTTCACTACTTCATCAGCATGAGCAGATCTAAGTGAGTTATCTTACATACAGTGAGAATAAAATACATAGCATTGCTTTACATTAAATGCAGACAATAACAGTGCAGCTTACACTGCAAAGTTAGGTTGATCAATAACTCGTTTTATTTTCAATTTAAGTTAAATCAACCACAAAGACATTTCCAGTCCAGCATAATCTGAACCTTGGAAATGACTTGTATTGTACATATAGCCACGCCTCTCAATACAAACTTGACCTGCATAGCAATGCAAAACCGGACTCATTAACGTCACATGCCATTGTATGTGTGTGTGTGTGTGTGTGTGGTGGGGGGGGGGTGGGGGGGGGGGGGGTGCAGTGACTCCCTCTCTCACTGCACACACACACACACACACATCCGTTGCCAGTCAGACTTGTGTTTAGCTCAGTCTCGTTGTAGAGGGGATGAGTTCCCCTCTGCCCATGGGGCCCAGGGGGCATGACCTCGTCACTGGAGCACGAAAGGTCAGAGGTCGGGGGCGTGTTTATGTGAGAAGGTACACCTGGAGAAGTCCTACACAGCTGGAGAGCATACAGAGATGACACACAGAGAGAGAGAGAGAGAGAGAGAGAGAGAGAGAGAGAGAGAGAGAGAGAGGAGAGAGAGAGAGAGAGAGAGAGAGAGAGAGAGAGAGAGAGAGAGAGAGAGAGAGAGAGAGAGAGAGAGTGAGAGAAGAGAGAGAGAGAGAGAGAGAGAGAGAGAGAGAGAGAGGAGAGAGAGAGAGAGAGAGAGAGAGAGAGAGAGTGAGAGACATAGAGAGAGAGAGAGAGTCTCCATGTTTGCTCCTCAGAGATGATGCTCATTCACCTGGCTCCTGCTTGGTGTGGCTCATGTCTCCTACTACAGACCAGTACAGTGGTCCACTGGTCTAGCAGGTCCCACCAGATGCAGTTCAAATCAGTCTCAGTGTGTGTGTGAGTGTGTGTGTGTTGTGGGTTAAGCCTGACTCCTATTCCCTCTTCTTAATCGGCTGTGTGATACTTTGGTAAAGACAAAGAGAGCCATTGAGAGGGAGCAGGAGGGGGAGGAGGGAGGCATACCCAGAACTGCCTGGGCCTGTAGCTCTGCCGGGATACAAAGGGACTCTCATACTCTCAGCATAGCCTCCACCCCACCTCCCTCCACCCATCCCCTCCTCCACACTGCACCAACAACCTCCATCTCTCCCCTCTCAGGTTGAGACTGTACGAAAGAGAGATAGAAGAGAGAAAGAGAGCGAGGAAAACCAGTCAAAAGAGATAAAGGGATGAAGACACGGAGTGGACATTGAGAAGTGTCTCCAAGAGGGTAGATGCAGTGGAAGAGGATAGAGGAGTTGAAAAATAGAGACAGAATCCTGACAGAAGGGTGAACCGAGGGACAAGAGGGCAGAGAGAGAAAGAAGAATGTTAGGGTTCAAGACAGGCTCAAGGCAGGAAGAGAGGGGGGGGAAGAGGAGGCGGTGTGCTATTAGACATGGTGGATCTGTCAGCTGGGTGATGCTGTGTCTGTGGTCTGGAAGGTGGATCACGAGATGTGATGATCTGCTGTCTCAGCCGCCCCCATGACAGGAAGACCGAGCCCTCCCCGGGCTCTGCTGCAAACACAGGATACTCTTCACATTCACCGTCACAAATTAACGTGGTGAGATCAGGGATTTCATGTGGTCGTCAGACGGCTTCTAATACTGAGAACACTGAGCGTAAGAAACAGTAAAAATCAATCTTGAATGTTAATCAGAAATCCTGTTACTTTGTGGGTCAAAATGTGCATTATGAAGACAAGGCCAGGGTTAAACCAGGGCTCCCTGTGTCTCAGGCCCCCTACACCAAAGCTGTTAATTGGGTGAGGGTTTCCCCCCTTTTCACCCTCCACCCCCCCTGCTCCTCTCTCTCCCCAAACGGTGGCTCCTTGTTGCCTTGGCAACAACCTATTTCCTCTCTGACAATGACCAGCCTGTGCTTTTCTGTTTGTTTGTGTGAGTATGTGTGTGTATGCATACGTGTGTGTGTGGGTGTGAGGGCTGTGGCCAGGCCGGCTCAGTTCAGCGCCCGCGCCAGCTCGTCTCACCATCCAGTCGTCAAAGTTCTGAATTCGCTGCTGACGGATGTGCTCCTGGTTTCCTTCATATGTTGGTGGCTATCAGAGCGCTTCAAGAAGAAAAGTGTGTGAAACTACCAGGCTTAGCAAACATAAGTTGGAGGGAGGAGAAAATGCTAAAGTCTTTGATGACCGTACAGAGATCTGTAGAATGTGGCGCAAGAACACATTCCTCCATCTGAGAATTAGTGCTTAGACCTCGTCAGAACGACCCAGGGCCTAACCTGAAGAGGATTCTACACTGAATCTAACAAGGTTTCACTGAATTACAGTTCAGATAAGGTGAATTGATACTAAATTAATTCATTATAATTGCACTTTGATGTTCATTTATTCCAGCTCATGACACGTGGGGCCCAAGCCAGGTGGAGACACAACCCCAGGTATGACCCCAGGAGGATCATGTTCACTATGTCTATGGAGGCAACTTCAACTGCTCATGAGTGAGGTTGGTTAATTCAGTTTTACACAATTAAATGTATTCTTGAGGAGTCTAGCTGCCTGCCTACATCTCAATGTTTTTATGCAAAACAAATAAAGCTGGGCAGAGAATGTCCAGCTTCCTAAGAATAAGTAACTTCCATCAGGGGTGATGTTAATGGTGCAAAGACATGACTATAAACTTGAACTCAACACACAACTGTTGGGAATTCAACAACATGCTACATTTCTTTCATACAACTTAATTTATTTACAGGAAAAATAAAACAGATCTATAAAACAAACTACCATCCCCCTTCACAGAACCACTTCATAATCATAGCCGAGTTTCTGAAGGTACATTTGAGCTAAACAGTGACTTGAGTTACATTCCCCCCTTGTGGATGTATGTTGTAACTTATCCGCCTGTCAGAAACAAAAAGGTTCAGATCTAACTATTTCCATCAGGAGGAATGGTGGAAACTCAGGACTGGAGAACCATTCAGTGGCCCCAAAACGAAAAAACGTCGAAGCTTCTCAGTGCGGCGTCAACGGATGACTGTTGACATCCCTCTCCAGGTGTCTGAGGATCTGATTGGCCGTGCGGGGCTAGGGGCGGGGGCCAGCTTCAGTCTGTGATAATGAGTTCGTCACAGCCCCAGTCCTCGTAGCTGGCGTCCGGAAGGTAGCGCCTGATGATGATGGGGATCTTCCTGCCCCTGAAGAACAACAGCCACACACACTCAGTATCAGCATATATGTGTGTGTGACTACAGAAGGAATCAGGGGTGTTCAATCCTGGTCCTCGAGAGCCCCTGTCCTGCATGTTTTAGATGTTTCCCTGCTCCAGCACACCTGATTCAAATGAATGGGTTGTTATCAAGCTCTGTGGAAGCCGGCAAATTTTGAATCAGGTGTGCTGGAGCAGGGAAACATCTAAAACATGCAGGACAGGGGCTCTCGAGGACCAGGATTGAACACCCCTGGCTTAGGTGTTGCTTTACTTCAGTTCCTTCATGGCGATCTGCAGCGGGTCTGTCTCTCCCTCCAGCTCCACCATGACTGGGGCACACATCCTGCAGAACACAGCAGGTTAAATACTGCCCAGATGTCTGTCAACAGCAACCAGAGGAGCTCACTGCCGTAAAACAATCGCATAGGCTACACTTTCATATGAATCAAACAGGAGAAATATCCCAAACCCTAGCCTAAATGGATAAACATATCAAATGGTTAAAGCTAGGTAATATAATAATATATCAATTTCGTAATACGGAATTAACTTGAAAGAAGATGCTGCAGTCGTGTAGCGGCACTATTGGAGTCACACTTCCATCGGTGAAGGTCAGAAATAGGTCTCAGTCTTTAGGAGTGTGATTAAATCTGTTCTTGAACGGTAGTTCTACAATGAGAGACGAACTCAGGAGGAATACTCACGCTATCTGGAGGGCGCGTGTCCCTAGCACTCTGGCTCTCTCGTATTTGGTCATGTATTGAGTTGTTATTCTCTTTTGATTGGCCTGCTGGCCCTCTCCCGCGGGAAGGATCTGCACGTTCTCCCGGTCCTCCTGGTTACCATGGCAGAGAACAACGTCAGGGACAGGGAAGCGGATTTGAGAGATGCACGAGTTACCAACGCTTAAAGCTATGTGACGGTACATGGCGTTTGGTGATGTATCAAGGTAAGATAAAAGAGCAAGAGAACGTTGACAAACTTTTGAGGAATGTATAATAATACGTTTCTCAGCTAATTAGCTGTAGCTATACGTTTTAGAATATGGTTGGGACAGACATGGAGGGAAAAAACATACATCTTCTGCGTTCTCCAGATCATCCATCCCCTCATCTTCCTCTCCGTCATCAAAATCACCATCATCGAAGCTAGATGTTAGATCGTTTTGAGAAAGTAGAAGGCAAAACGAACCCTCGTTAGCATGCTATCGATTTGTGTTTATACGCAGCACCAAAACGACAGTCCCCACGATGAGCCACAGAAAACGTCACACAATCTGTTTGTTTTGCGGAATATTTTAAGGTCCTAACGTTCTACTATAGCATTATACTTACTTGTCTTCGTTGTCGGACATTTTCTATAGCGTGTAGTAGAAGTTATTTCAATAAATTATGACAAATTCTCAAGACAGTTGACAACAGTTCGATGTTGGCGTGATAGTAATGTGCTGGAAGGTTCCGGTCTATCGGTCCGTTCGCTCCATCCGGAAGAATCAAACAGGACAGGATAGTTCCGCTAACATAAAATGCTCTACTATAATGTTAATGTAATAGATTTCACCAATAGAAATGGTTTAAATGTTGTAACATGAAGAAAAACAAAACAATGTACTAATACAATATCCCACTGTATCCAGCATTTAATTAACACTCAACTCTATCATTCCTTTTATGTCTGTCAATAAAGGAAATAATTAAGACCTGCTCTGGTCACCTGACCAAATATATTCTAGATATAAAAAGTTAGTTTAATACTCATAAGCGGTAATATGGAAATTTGTCAGTGTTTGAAGCCAGGACCTCCTTTTCGTCAATGGTATTTGCCAACTTCTGAATCCCTTTGGTTGCGAGAAAGGCCAAAATAAATTCTGAGAATATGTAAAATAAATCTGAGAATTTCCAGGTCCATTATGGATAAAATAAGCCCTTCTGTCAGCTCTTCTTCTGGGAGTCCTTGGTCTTGGAGTCCTCTGCTTTGCGGCCGAGCATCATCAGAACCTTCAAGGGCTTGAACTTTACTTTGGACTTCTTCCTCTCTTTCTCTCCCTCTTTTTGAAAATCTGAGAATGGCGAAATGTAGGTCAAATTCAGAGAAGGATGGGAGTGTTGAGAATATATCAGTTATGTAACCGATATCATAACGTGTGACATCATAATACATTTCTTACCTTTCCTCTTAATCATGGCATCCAACAGAAGATCTTCTTCTTTCTCTCTGAAAGGGAGAAGAACACTGTTACCATGACTACTCAACGCCCTAAGAACATCAGATGAACGTTCCGGTTCTAAACGCGCATGGCCCCTTATTAGCCCTCACCTTTGCCTGTCCTGCTCCAAGCTGTTGATGATGTGATTCCTCTGTTCGATGACGGTCACCAGCTCATCCATCAGCTGATGCTCTTGGTTGCGGTCGTCCTTACTCCACTCAGACTCTGAGGGGCCAGGAAATGACAAAGAGGTCATTCCGGATGTTTCCATGAACACTGCATTGTCACACAGTAGTAGCAGCCGCAGTCGGCAGGATCGTTTACCAGGTTTGTTGAGAAGACACCGAAGTTCGTACTCCACATCGGCCTGCCTCTCTTCTAAATAATTTTGCTTCGTCCTGTCCATGTACACACACACACACACACACACACACACAAATTGACAAATCCACACTTGTAGCTCTGCTGTTTGGATATGTAGTCCTGACTCCAGTGCACTCACAGGTAGACCAGCTCAGCATCTCTCCGCACCAGCTTGTGCTTGTCCTGGACGAGCCTGAACCAGTCCACCAGCATGTCCTCCTCATCCTGGTCTGAAACCAGCAACACAACAACAACGTCAAGCCTGCTTAAAACTGCTTCCTGATTAGATTAGTTACATCAATGTAACGCACTGTGACAGGACCAGACTTAACAGGATTCCAAAGTAGTTGAGGTGCCTTTTTGATTCGCATCACATTTGGCAATCAGAACTGATCCATTCTGACAGTACTTGCTAACAGTGATCGACCCAGGTCAACCTGTACTGTCCAGCAGTGCGGATCCCCCCCCCCCCTGGCTCCCCCCCCTCTCTCTCTGCTCCCCCCCCTGGCTCCCCCCCCTCTCTCTCTGCTCCCCCCCCCTGGCTCCCCCCCCTCTCTCTCTGCTCCCCCCCCTGGCTCCCCCCCCTCTCTCTCTGCTCCCCCCCCGCCCCCCCTCTCTGCTCCCCCCCCGCCCCCCCTCTCTGCTCCCCCCCCCTGGCTCCCCCCCCCCTCTCTCTGCTCCCCCCCCGCCCCCCCTCTCTGCTCCCCCCCCTGGCTCCCCCCCCTCTCTCTCTGCTCCCCCCCCGCCCCCCCTCTCTGCTCCCCCTCCGCCCCCCCTCTCTGCTCCCCCCCCTGGCTCCCCCCCCCCTCTCTCTGCTCCCTACGACCCACCACTGATGCAGCCTCTCAGCCTGCCCTCCAGCTCCGACCCTCTCAGCTCCAGGATGACCATCTGTTTCTCCAGCTCCCCCATCTCCCCCTGTAGCTCCTGCACCGGAGACACACGGTCCGCCTGCACCTGACCGCACACACACAAGCACGCACACACGCACGCACACACACACACACACACACACACACACACACACACACACACACACACACACACACACACACACACACAAGGAGTGATTATGAACGGGCAACAGCAATATAGCCACCAGGATCATAAGAAAGTTAACATGATTTGTATATTGCAAATCTTCTGTTTTTTTTTCGACCTCTCACCTTCCTCTTGATGAGGGGGAAGCCATGTCCGGGGGCAGCAGCCCGCGTTGCTGTGGTTACCTGGAACGTCTTGGATTTTGGTATGCCGAAAGGTGGGGCTTCACGGTCCAATAGGTTCTCTTTACAGGCCTGCAGGACAAGCAGACCCGGATCAGTTACTATCTATAAATACTAACAGACTTGGGTGCGCTTGATTTGACTCACCCACTGCAATGAAACAAATTAATCAGTCTCATAAGGAATGTGAATCAAATCAAACGTGCATCAATTTTAAGTATTCAAGTATTTCATTAATTTAAGTAATTAATTGTAAATAATTAATTATTGTCTGTACCTGACCAATCTCTGATTACGACGTAAGAAAGGACTTAAATATATATATTTACCAACTTTAATGATTAGGAAATTATTAGTATGAAATACTAGGGAAGATTGTAAGACTGTCAAGCACATGATTTTAGCTGCATTACATACTGAGAACCCAAGCTCCTATGACCAAGTTTCCGACCTGGAGACGTTTCAACCTTCTGAATCTGATGCCTTTTAGTAGTGTCCTGTGACTCTGCCCTGACACAGAGACTATTACCAACTTCACATTTGTATTAATTAAACAGACGCTTTTATCAAAGCAACAAACAAACAGTGCATACAGGAAGTCAAGCAGAAAACAAGGGACCAGCAGTGCATCGTTTTAACAGTATTTAGGCTCAGTGCAAAGTAACCACATCTCAGCTACCAGGCTTAGTGCATGAGGAACATCTCAACTGCAGTATTACCTTCCGTCACTGTGGAAGTCTGGGCCTATTTTAACTGATCTGTATTGTAGCTGTACAGTAAGCTTACTTTGTACCTACAGATAGAAAGCTGCCGACTGGTAAACTAATATTATTAATTGTGAATTTAAATATAAATATATCTACTCTTACCTTACTGTGAGGCACTGCAGATGCTAGATGGATATCATTGGTTGCTTCTGAGGGATTTTTTGCTGAGTGAGTGGCTTCCCCTGATCCAGCTGATCCTGACCGGCCCAGCTTGTCCTCTGCTGCTTTGCCTGGTACAGCTGACTTGGCCCTGGCACCAGTGCTGGCAGGACATGACCCGTGACCAGCAGGTATTTTGGCGTCCTCGCGGCTTACGGGACCAGCGTTTGCTGAGTCACTGCCCTTAGCTGCTTTAGCTAAAGAACGGGCGTCACTCCACGACTGACTGGTTGCCATGGAGTTCTGACCGTGGCCCGCTGCACCTGTTCTGGAACCTTCCTCGTCAGTGTCGTCATGTTCCCCAAAGGGGTTTCCTGGGGTCGGTTTCTTCCAGAACCATTCCCCGGTTCCATGCAGGGGTGACAGGGAGCTGGAGCGGGAGGGGCTGGGTTTGTTAGGGGGTGGGGCCGGCGGTAGCCTGGTCCAGGGTCCGGGGTTGCTAAAGCACATCCAGGGATGATCCTTGGGTCTGCAGCTCCCCCCGGCAGAACTAGTACTGATGAGTAAAACAGATTACAAGAGTAAGAGATGAAAAAGCGTAGAAAAAAAATAATTGGGGATTCTTTTGCATTCATGACGTAGATCTGTTTAGTAAACTTGCCTGGGTGGGGATTTTCTTTTATCAGCTGACATGCCTGCAGGAGGTGAAACAGAAGCGAGGAGAAAGAGATAACGTGAAAGTAAGAAGAAATGAAATGCTTACATATTCATAGAGGGAGAACTATTAGAAAAACAACTGTAAAACTGACCCGCAGCAGAGCTGTCCAAGGCTTTACCAGCGCGGGTCCTGGGGGCAGGACGAGGGGCGCATGCGGAGGAGTCCAGCATGCGTCTGGGGGCAGGTACCGGCCGACTGCTACCCCCCTGCGGGGCAGAAGTGGCTCCCGGTGCTGGGGAGGGATCAGTGCTCCCAGCACCGGCCTCCCGGGGGGGGCCTTCTGCATGAGGAGGCAACCTTGCGTCGCGTTGGGATGTCACTTCCTGTGTTACTACTTTGGGGAGGTGTTCCATTGATCCCGCCTCTTCCTGTCTGCTGAGGTCAGGGCGAGTGCTCTGACTGGCTGAGCAGTGATGGGAGCAGACCAATGAGCCAGGTTCTTCACCCTCTCTGTAGGAGCCAGGTAGCAAGGTACTGCTGCACAACCCGCATCTGTTTGACAAAGACATACACGATTTAACAGCTGGCAAAAGAAAAGTACAAATATCAGACAGACTACTGAGATAGATCCAGATGAAGTTTATTATTATTGCTGTCATTGTTGGTGCTGGTACCTGAAGCAGCCCCGGTGGTACAGCTGGCCCTCCACTAGTTGTCTCTGGAGCAGGTGAACATGCTTCCTGCAGGAGATACACTCCCCAGTCAGTCTGCTGCCACCGCTATGGTGCGCTGCGGCGCTCTGGTGAGATTTACCGCTCTGCCCTCCCGATGAGCTCTGCACACGCAAACACAGTCAGGATGACAAAGATGTTATAGATTCCTTCTACTAGAATATGAGTACAGGACAAATATGATGTGAAAACACTGCTAGAATGTACATGAACAGGTACAGGAATTTGGAAGCTATAAAAAGCAGTTTTCAGAGCCCAAGAGTATAGTAAGAATGAGGTTGTTGCTATGGAGAAAGACATCAATGTGGTCATTTGGAAGAGTGTACACATAAACACTATTATTACAACTGTGACATGTTGTTACCGTGGCTGGTTCAAGGTCCGGAAAAAATGCAGGTTGTTTCGTGAAAATGTGTGTGGGGTCAACACCAACATATGACACCTTTAGCCTGGTCAGACCGGCTGCAAGGCAAAGCGTGTACAGTATTGATTAGCCAGTAGGCTAGATTTTTAGAGAGTAGAAAATATCCGAATAAATAAGGTTACCCTGAGGTAGATTGTTGAAGACGAGGTAGTACTGGGACAGGTAGGTGATGACGCTCAGGCGATCAGGCGCATCCGTGGCAACCATGTCTCCAGGGTCCAGCAGGGCTGGGATGCCCAGTTTCGACGCTGCCACTTCAAACGCCTAGCAGAGGGAGACAAGGGCAGAGGTGGGGATCAACAGTTGATTCCTCTTATCTGTGGTTCATCCATACATCTCCCCTGAAGGATAAAGCATTATATTAAGCAAAAGGAATAGGTACACTAGCAAGTATACAAAAATATCCGCTCCTCTGATTCGTTTTGTGTAGGGATGCCAGGAGAGATGAAAAATGGATCTCTATCAGTCTTCTTCTATGAGGGGGGCATACGCTGACTCACCAGATGGTTGTTTTCATAAACGTTTTCCTTGGAGAGGGAGTGGAAGTCTCTGGAATAGGGTGAGGTAAAAATATAGAATTTAGACTGATGCAGAGAGAGAGAGAGAGAGAGAGAGAGAGAGAGAGAGAGACAGAGAGAGACACAGAAAGAGAGACAGAGAGAGAGAGAGAGAGAGAGAGAGAGAGAGAGAGAGAGAGAGAGAGAGAGAGAGAGAGAGAGAGAGAGAGAGAGAGAGAATTAAGAAGAGATGTTGGATTAGTCTCCGTGCTGTTGTCCTGTGTGTAAGGGCAGGCAAATCCACATGGGCCCAGATTAGACAGCCAATCAGGGTTTGCCTTGGGAGTATGGCTCCAACACTGTATAAAGGTGCCTGGGGATTGTATCAGAAAACCCTGAGCTTCAGATAGGACAATGTACAATGAATACTAATACAGTGGGAAACTATTCTGGCCTGGCTCCTGTTACATTTAGTCATTTTAGCATGTCATGTTAGTCATGTTACCTGTAAACTGAGATGCAATACAAGTCAATTGGTTGAAGCACTCTATGATTAAAAAATAATTTAATAGAATGCTACCAAATCCTCATAACAGTCAACCTACTCAACATAAAATAGGGTCGAAACTATGTCATTGTTTCAAACGGGTGGGAGTGGTGGAGGGTGGACTGATGGACGGATGGACTACAGCAGCCAGGAAATGTGGAGCACAACAGAGCAGCACAGATGATAAACCGAGTAGCCTATATGCTCTGTTACCGCCTAGCCTATGTTGTGCATGTAAAAAGTAACCGTTACTTACATTAAATCAGGTCGGTGTTTGTGGATTAAAGCACAAAAGGCTAACCCATCTCTAAATGACGTCGACATGTTCCTAATGTCCACATTGGGGTAATTCTCGCACTCGATCCGACACCAGTCTTGAAGAGCCTTCAGCGAACCCATGAGTATCCTTGCCCTACTCAAATTAACTTCTCGTGATCCAAACTTCAGAGTGTAAAAGTGCAGTGTCCAACAGATCGTCCATGCTGTGAAGGTCTATGACTCGGATCATCTTCTTGACTTTTCTGCGTCTGTATCCTCGTATAGTCTAAACACAAGGGGAACCGCCGGCAACTTTCTCTACTAAAATGTCTCTCCAACCCCAAAACTATCCAAACATCAGTACTCCTTTTCGACCTAGACTGCGGAAGGATGCCAACTTCTGCAGGTAGATACCTTTTTTATATATCGCTTGCTACAATTAGGTTACAATGTTGTCACAACAAACTCACGTAAACCTGTACGTCCCATTCGAGAATTCCAAAGTAGTTTAACCATATTGCCAGTATATTGTTGTTCTTTTCATAGACTAAGGACTTCCTTGTTCTTGATTAACTATACTTGGGACGAGTAAATTGAATTAAAAACAAATCCGTTACTCACTCTACTTGATTACCGCCTAAGCGCGCATGAATCCTAGCCTGCAAGGCAGCTTCATACCGCTAGAGGGACACACGACAGCATCTAAATTTAGTTTAGGTTTAGGTTTCAGCTTGGGAACACAATCAACTGCAACTAACTACAATCTAACTATTCAAAAGCATGTGACATTTGAGAGGTGTACACAAAAAAATTGTGTTGATTGTTTTGCAAATAGTGTCTACGGCTACGCATACGCAACAGTTGAAGTGGGTGCGTTCCAGTGAGGTCCCCTTGTTAGATGTCAGTTGTACGTGTCTAGAGACGAGAGTGGAAGCGGTTGTTTGGGAGCGTCGTGGTAAACAAACAAATGCCAAATACAGTTTAAACATGTAATAAAGCAATGCAGCGTTAGAATCGGAGAGGATGTCATGTCACTAGCTGTAGTCACTGATCAGTCAGACAGTAACAGTACCCCACAAGAACGTGTCGGACCTGGAGCACAGCGGACCGCTACGTTCTCCTCGCGATAGTCAAAGAAATCCCGTAGTGATGGCTGCGCCGCCTGACACGGAGAGTTTGGAGTCCCGTATCAGTAAGTGTTTTGAAGTTATAAAGGTTATGGAGACAGGTAAATGACCGTGCATAGACGGCATGTAGCTGTAGGATTGAATGCAATGTCCGAGACGACCATTCACGCGAAAGCAGGAAGCAAAACGGGTGGGCAAAGCAGCGACAGCCATCAGAACCATGGCTAGCTAGCAGCTTAGCCGGATAGCTGTTGTGCTAGCCAGCTGTCACACAGTCAAGCGGTATCTAGCTAGCTATTCAGCTACTTAGCTAAATAGCTAGCTGTCAACAACAGATGTTTCCAGAAGTGTCCTTTCTAATAGGAAACATCAAACGCGAACGTCACATCATATCTAGAGCTAACATTAGTAGTGGCTTGTAAGGTTGTCTTTTAAATTGTTGACATATAACGCTAGGGTTTGGATTAACTGCTGATGCTAGTTTAAGTGACTCAGGGCTGTCCAATTCAGGAAACTGTTTTGACATTAAGGATTTCCTCAATTGCCAGTGTGCTAATGTGTCTTAGTATGGGTGATAGTAGTGATATTCAGACGGTTTAATCCTTCATGTTACAGATAGAGCCACAAACCCACTAAACAGAGATACAGACTGGGAGGGGATCCATGCTTTTTGTGACCAGCTCAATAATGATTTGGAGGGGTAAGTGAATGCTATTTCTGCCTTGTAACTTGCTCACCTGTCTGAAAGGAAATCAAATTATGATTTTGGAATACTAAACCGGCTAATCCTCGGTTATAAAGCACAGAGAACCATTTCTTACATGTACAATGCTGAACATTAAAATACAACTTTATTAATCATAGAAAGTCAAATTTAAATTTGTCTGAATTTTGTTTGAATGTGATAGTTGTTCCTAAAGTGCTGATTTGATAAAGTACCTCCATTCTCTTTCTCAGCCCCCAGCTGGCCACCAGACTCCTGGCTCACAAGATCCAGTCTCCCCAGGAGTGGGAGGCAACACAGGCTCTCCTGGTGAGGTCTTGGTTACCCTGGCAACCCTGCCAGTTACCATGGCGAAAACAGCTTGCTGTCAAAACAATGAAAGATCTCTAGAATATGTCAGTTATTTTTTGCTTTAGAACTACAGTATAAGATAACTTGGATTTGAAGTTTTGGGTAATCTGCAAACATGAGTGTTTTATTCCTTCTCTAAAGGATTAGAGTTATCTAACGACAGGGATCTGTTCAGTTACCACCAGGAAGTAGACTTGAGTGTGCACCAGTTCTTACAGTATGTCCCAGGTACTGAGGGAGGGCAGAGTGACACAGCAACAAAACCAGTCCTTGCAAACAGGTTTAACTGTTCTTTATCTTGTGATCTGCGTCCCGCTCTGTCCTCCTTCACTACCTGGGAGACCTGGAACACAACCTCATTGTGATTCTTCAAGCAGGTGGAGTTAAGAGTGTGTCTTGTGATTCACCAGGTGCTGGAGATGTGTATGAAGGATTGTGGGAAAAGATTTCACAATGAAGTTGGAAAGTTTCGCTTCCTCAACGAGCTCATCAAAGTTGTGTCTCCCAAGGTAATGATGTGTGTGTGTATGTAAAGGTCTGTCAGAGTAAATATACACTTGTTACAACAAATCAATTGCTGGTTAAGCACAGGTTAAGCAGTTAACACTGCATCAACTAAACCTTCAGCCTGACCCGGCCCCTGTCGCACTCCATAGTTTGAGAGTCTCTGGTGTAATGGTAAATGTTGGGGTTCAAACCCCATCAGAGACCCTCTGTGAGATTCACTCAGCCTCCTCTCTCCCACCTCGGTACCTTCACTCAGCCTCCTCTCTCCCACCTCAGTACCTTCACTCAGCCTCCTCTCTCCCACCTCAGTACCTTCACTCAGCCTCCTCTCTCCCACCTCAGTACCTTCACTCAGCCTCCTCTCTCCCACCTCAGTACCTTCACTCAGCCTCCTCTCTCCCACCTCAGTACCTTCACTCAGCCTCCTCTCTCCCACCTCGGTACCTTCACTCAGCCTCCTCTCTCCCACCTCGGTACCTTCACTCAGCCTCCTCTCTCCCACCTCAGTACCTTCACTCAGCCTCCTCTCTCCCACCTCGGTACCTTCACTCAGCCTCCTCTCTCCCACCTCGGTACCTTCACTCAGCCTCCTCTCTCCCACCTCAGTACCTTCACTCAGCCTCCTCTCTCCCACCTCAGTACCTTCACTCAGCCTCCTCTCTCCCACCTCGGTACCTTCACTCAGCCTCCTCTCTCCCACCTCAGTACCTTCACTCAGCCTCCTCTCTCCCACCTCGGTACCTTCACTCAGCCTCCTCTCTCCCACCTCAGTACCTTCACTCAGCCTCCTCTCTCCCACCTCAGTACCTTCACTCAGCCTCCTCTCTCCCACCTCGGTACCTTCACTCAGCCTCCTCTCTCCCACCTCAGTACCTTCACTCAGCCTCCTCTCTCCCACCTCGGTACCTTCACTCAGCCTCCTCTCTCCCACCTCAGTACCTTCACTCAGCCTCCTCTCTCCCACCTCGGTACCTTCACTCAGCCTCCTCTCTCCCACCTCAGTACCTTCACTCAGCCTCCTTTCTCCCACCTCGGTACCTTCACTCAGCCTCCTCTCTCCCACCTCGGTACCTTCACTCAGCCTCCTCTCTCCCACCTCAGTACCTGGGCTCGCGATCCCCAGAGCTGGTGAAGAAGAAGGTTCTGGAGCTGATCTACAGCTGGACTCTGAGTCTGCCTGACGAGACGAAGATAGCAGATGCCTACCAGATGTTGAAGAAACAAGGTGACTAACTGTACTGTCATAACTACAATGTCTTCATTCACCTCTTGAACTGCAGGCAAATGCTCTACCGCTGAGCTGTGCCCATCCCCGTACATATGTACTCGCTGTGTTGTAACTGAGACACAACAAAATGTTGATATTACAAGAACATATCAGAGCATATACTCACAAATAACTGACGTACATAGACAGGTACCTTATCATTCAGGGTAAAGTGCAATGTTCCAGCGGTGTATCACAAACAGTTCGAAGGCTCTTTGACTTGTGACTCATTTGGATGTTGTTCTGTAAACCCAGGCATGGTGAAGCAGGACCCTGACCTTCCCCCAGGTCAGCTGTGGCTGCCTCCTCCTCCTCCTAGACCCAGGAACGCCGTGTTCGAGGACGAGGAGAAGTCCAAGGTGCCGCCGCTCTGGAGAGGACTCTCCTGGGAACAGGCTGTTATGTCATCTTTGTCTCAGTAGTCAAACACACGTCACTTCTACCCTTTTACTCACCTATTTATCTGTGTCTCCATCCTCCCTCTGTTTCTCCTCCTCCCTCTGTCTCTCCTCCTCCCTCTGTCTCTCCTCCCTCTTTCCATCCTCCCTCTCTCCATCCATCCTCCCTCCCTCTCTCCATCCATCCTCCCTCCCTCTCTCCATCCATCCTCCCTCTCTCCATCCTCCCTCCCTCTCTCCATCCATCCCTCTCTCCATCCATCCTCCCTCCCTCTCTCCATCCATCCTCCCTCTCTCCATCCTCCCTCCCTCTCTCCATCCATCCTCCCTCTCTCCATCCTCCCTCTCTCCATCCTCCCTCCCTCTCTCCATCCATCCTCCCTCTCTCCATCCATCCTCCCTCTCTCCATCCATCCTCCCTCTCTCCATCCATCCTCCCTCTCTCCATCCATCCTCCCTCTCTCCATCCATCCTCCCTCTCTCCTGCCATTCTGCTCCTTTTCTCCTGTCTCTCTCTATCTCCATCCTCCTCCTCTCTCCTGTATATCTCTCCTCCTCTCTCCTGTATATCTTTCTCCTCTCTCCTGTATATCTCTCTGTCCTCCTCCTGCTCCTCCCCCTGTCCTGTCCTCTCCTGGGCGGGGCTGTTGTAGGTGCTGTCTCGTCTGCTAAACAGCACACACCCCGACGACCTAAAGGCTGCCAACAAACTGATCAAAGAAATGGTGCAGGAGGTAAGATCCTTCCATCTCTTCTTCGATGGTTGCTTCTTCACTAACACATGTTAGTGAAGAACATGTGGACATAGCAGTAACCTGTGGGTGTTCCTGTGTGTGCCTGTGTGTGTGTGTTCCTGTGTGTGTGTGTGCCTGTGTGTGTGTGTGTGCCTGTGTGTGTGTGTGTGCCTGTGTGTGTGTTCCTGTGTGTGCCTGTGTGTGTGTTCCTGTGTGTGCCTGTGTGTGTGTTCCTGTGTGTGCCTGTGTGTGTGTGTGTGCCTGTGTGTGTGTTCCTGTGTGTGCCTGTGTGTGTGTTCCTGTGTGTGCCTGTGTGTGTGTTCCTGTGTGTGTGTGCCTGTGTGTGCCTGTGTGTGTGTTCCTGTGTGTGCCTGTGTGTGTGTGTGTGTGCCTGTGTGTGTGTTCCTGTGTGTGCCTGTGTGTGTGTGCCTGTGTGTGTGTTCCTGTGTGTGTGTGCCTGTGTGTGTGTTCCTGTGTGTGCCTGTGTGTGTGTGTGTGCCTGTGTGTGTGTTCCTGTGTGTGCCTGTGTGTGTGTGCCTGTGTGTGTGTTCCTGTGTGTGTGTTCCTGTGTGTGCCTGTGTGTGTTCCTGTGTGTGCCTGTGTGTGTGTTCCTGTGTGTGCCTGTGTGTGTGTTCCTGTGTGTGCCTGTGTGTGTTCCTGTGTGTGTGTTCCTGTGTGTGTGTTCCTGTGTGCGCCTGTGTGTGTGTCCTCTCAGGACCAGAGGCGAGCAGAGAA
Organism: Osmerus eperlanus; assembly: GCF_963692335.1. Classification (NCBI taxonomy): domain Eukaryota; kingdom Metazoa; phylum Chordata; class Actinopteri; order Osmeriformes; family Osmeridae; genus Osmerus; species Osmerus eperlanus. The sequence goes on from NC_085019.1 coordinate 1,137,809, forward strand.
GGTGTCCAGGCGTGTAAACACCATCCAGGAGGTGAAGGAGAGTGTGGGCCTGCTGACTCAGCTGCTGGAGGAGCACGATGGGAGCAGCAGCAGCCTGGAGCTCCTGCAGGTCTGAGCCCTGATGCACACTGTACTGCACACTGTACTGCACACTGTACTGCACACTGCACTGCACACTGTACTGCACACTGTACTGCACACTGTACTGCACACTGTACTGCACACTGTACTGCACACTGCACTGCACACTGTACTGCACACTGTACTGCACACTGTACTGCACACTGTACTGCACACTGCACTGCACACTGCACTGCACACTGTACTGCACACTGTACTGCACACTGCACTGCACACTGTACTGCACACTGCACTGCACACTGTACTGCACACTGTACTGCACACTGTACTGCACACTGCACTGCACACTGTACTGCACACTGCACTGCACACTGTACTGCACACTGTACTGCACACTGCACTGCACACTGTACTGCACACTGCACTGCACACTGTACTGCACACTGTACTGCACACTGTACGGCACACTGTACTGCACACTGTACTGCACACTGTACTGCACACTGTACGGCACACTGTACTGCACACTGTACTGCACACAGTCCATCAAGTCAAGGATGTTTGATTTGTTTGCGCATGTAGGAAGGAGACAATGTATGGTGGTACAAAGTTGTCTGCCGACCAGTCTCCATGCAAGAGCATTTATACAACACAGTTCTCAATAGTCATTGGTTCATCCACAATCATGATGCAGACAGTAACTGTCCCATGTCTCTCCTGTCATTGGCTAACTCCCCTCCATAGCTCTCACGCGTGCGTGCGTGTGTGTATGTGTGTGCGTCTGCTAGGCTTCCCAGAGCGTCAGCATGTTTATGGCATGATGTGAAGCTAACGGTCATGTTTACGTAAGCTTGGTGTTGCCTACAGTTCATTTAGGGGTTTTACCTTTCTGCTTGTAAGGAATGCTGAACACAGTATCATTTTATACAGAATAAAGGTTATATCCTTACACATACACATGCACACACAGACACATGGTAAAGTGTGTGTGTGTGTGCAGGATCTGTACCAGCGCTGTGAGAAGATGAGGCCCACTCTATTCAGACTGGCCAGTGACACAGAGGACAATGATGAGGCTCTGGGTGAGGCCCTGATTCCCCTCACCCTGCGTGTGTGTGTGTGTTTAATCTCTCTCCTGCGTGTGTGTGTTTAATCTCTCTCCTGTGTTTGTGTGTTTAATCTCTCTCCTGTGTGTGTGTGTTTAATCTCTCTCCTGTGTGTGTGTGTGTATTAATTCTCTCTCCTGTCTGGACAGCGGAGATCCTGCAGGCCAATGACAGTGTGACTCAGGTCATCAACAGGTACAAGCAGCAGGTGAAGGGAGAGGAGGTAAACGGCAACAGCACCGCTGACAACAGACTCACAGGTAAACACACACACCACACACACTCACACAAACAACACACAGGTAATTAAACACACACACACACACACCACACTCAGACATTCACAGACTTAAAGTTTAGGTAACTCATACGATGTCTGAAGACTGAAAACAGAATTGAGCTGGTATCCTACGCAGGAAGCAGCACAGCGCTGCTAGACCTGTCTGGATTGGACACCTCGCCACAGTCCCCGCCCTCCTTCCCAGAATTCCCCACACCAACAGACAGCCTGAACGCCCCTTCACAGGAAATGGGCCTCAGTCTCCTTGACGACGAGCTGATGTCACTAGGTGAGGACTGAAGACACGTTTGTCAGGATAATGTCATGGTGGCGTGAGGTTCCTCTGTGTGTCAGTGTGCATGATGCCACGCCCACCTGTGCATGATGCCACGCCCCCCTGTGTCTGATGCCACGCCCACCTGTGCATGATGCCACGCCCACCTGTGCATGATGCCACGCCCCCCTGTGTCTGATGCCACGCCCACCTGTGCATGATGCCACGCCCCCTGTGTCTGATGCCACGCCCACCTGTGCATGATGCCACGCCCCCCTGTGTCTGATGCCACGCCCACCTGTGCATGATGCCACGCCCCCCTGTGTCTGATGCCACGCCCCCCTGTGTCTGATGCCACGCCCACCTGTGCATGATGCCACGCCCACCTGTGTCTGATGCCACGCCCCCCTGTGTCTGATGCCACGCCCACCTGTGTCTGACAGGGTTGAGTGAGGGGACCCTGACGTCTGCAGCCTCGCAGCCGGATGACTCCACGGCCTGGGACTCTTTCCAGGTATGGTGGAGGGATGGAGGGGTGGAGGGATGGAGGGGTGGAGAGATGGAAGGATAGAGAGATGGAGGGGTGGAGGGATGGAGAGATGGAGGGATGGAAGGATGGAGAGATTGAGGGGTGGAGGGATGGAGAGATGGAAGGATGGAGAGATGGAGGGGTGGAGGGATGGAGAGATGGAGGGATGGAGGGGTGGAGAGATGGAGGGGTGGAAAGGTGGAGAGATGGAGGGGTGGAGAGTTGGAGGGGTGGAGAGATGGAGGGGTGGAGAAAGGTGGGACCATGTAGAACGCCAACAATCATACAGCTGACGGACTTCATGAAGCTGAAACAGCATCTCCAACGAGGTCTTAAACTTTGTCTCAAATATCAGATCTTACCTGTCTGTTTCTCTCTCTCTCTCCTCACCCCCCTCTCCCCCAGTCCTCTGACAGTGTGGATGCAGACGTCCCTGCAGCCCCCAGCCTCCTCCTGAGTCCAGACCCCCCAGCCCTGTCCCAGGCCACCTCCTCCTCGGCTACCACCCCCAGCAGCTCTGCCCCCAGCAGCTCTGCCCCCAGCAGCTCTGCCCTGGATGAGTTAGACCTGCTGGGGAAGGCCTTGCTGCAGCAGTCCCTGCCTCCGGAGGGCTTCCAGGTCAAATGGTAACTCACCGGTCACAACAACTTCACCTACAACACTTGAGATTTCTTTCAGGAAGAATGAATTGGAAGTCAACTGAACCGAACCTCATCTTTACATTCTAGCACTACCCTTAACTGATTTGTGATTAGAGATCGGAAGTTGGTGAAAGGAAGCTGACCGAAAGTAAAGGAGATGCTGTTTCGCTGTTCAGTCGTGACTGGTTGGTGACGGTGGGATGAGTTGCAGTTTCATGGACAGGGTCCTTGTCTCTCCGCAGGGACAAGCAGCAGTCCAGACCTACTCTACGAGATCTACAGAGCAAGTCTGGGTCAAACCCCAGCCCAAGCCCCATCCCGGCCTTCACCTCCGAGCATCCTGGGGCTCTGCTGAACTCCCAGTCCAGCCTGGGAGCTACATTGCTGGGCATGTCTCCTGTTCACACAGAGGCTCCTCCTCCAGTGGTCACACTGACGGATGTGTTAGTACCGTTAGAATCTATAAGGCCCAGTAAGTGAGAATACATCTTCTTTTGTAGAGTGAATTCAAAAAGTTTGACAACTGATATAATTTGAAATGCACTTTCTCTCCCTCTACCTTCCCACATCCTGTTCATCTCTGCCTCTCTCTATCTTTCTCTACCTTTCCTTCTCACACCTCTCCCTCCCCCCTCTCTCTCCAGGTAGCTTGTTGCCCGTGACGGTGTTTGACGGTCACAGCTTGCGGGTCCTGTTCCATTTTGCTCGTGACGTCCCTCCGTCTCGCCCCGACGTCCTGGTCGTCATTGTCTCCATGCTGTCCTCCGCCCCGACCCCCGTCACCAGCATCCACCTGCACACCTCCGCCCCCCAGGTACCCCCCCCCCTCCCCCCCGCTGCTCCTACAGCTCACAGCTCATCTGAAAAGTCTAAACAGTGTGTGTGTGTGTGTGTAGGGAATGGCTGTGAAGCTACAGCCCCCATCAGGAACGGAGCTCCCTGCCTTCAACCCCATCCTGCCCCCCACCGCCATCACGCAGGTTCTGCTACTGGCCAACCCCCACAAGGTACACCCCTCCTTTTACCCCCCCCTCCCCCCTTACCCCCCCAACTCCCTTACTGTAGCGTTCTCTCCCTGCTGTGACCCCAGGAGCAGGTGCAGCTGGACTACAGGCTGAGCTTCACCCTGGGAGACGAGGAGCACCACAAGACTGGACGAGTACAACACTTCCCTCCTGCGGACACCTGGGGGAAGCTATGACCCCCTGGCAGACTGGATCCTGTCCCCCCTCGTGGAAGCTATGACCCCCTGGCAGACTGGATCCTGTCCCCCCTCGGGGAAGCTATGACCCCCTGGCAGACTGGATCCTGTCCCCCCTCAGCCCGCACGCTTCTGGAGGTCTGGCCAGTCATTACTCCTTAGTTGAAGTCGTGATCTCGCACAGTCTCTGCTGTAGTTGGCTGAGAGATCGTCTGGGCGCGGGACTCTGCCAACCAGAAAACCTGACCGAGGGTAGACAGTTCCAACGTGACTCCTGATTGGCTAGTTAGAAACTCCGCTATTTTGCTTATGCATATCCAGTCTCTGCACGTGTATAGGGGAAGGGGGGGGGGGTGTACAGGGGATCAGGCAGGGGACAGCCTCAGCTACTGACTCACCAACACAACACTGCATCAACAACCAGTGGATGACTTTGTTAACCATACCATAATGTTTCTTTGGCTATGATTGGTTGATATTGATTTGTTCATCAATAGGTCATCTGTAATGCTTCAGTCTGGACAGGGAAGGTACATTGTGTGTGAGATTATTCTTTGTTGTGTACGTCTTTAATCTTTGCTTAACTTGGTGTTTATGGTCCCGCTTTTACAAACCTGCAGTTCTCTCTTTTGGCTGGTAGATGGCGCTGTGCTACATTCTCGTCTTTTTAGTTTGAACTTTTAACGCTACGAAGGAACATAAACACATACGTGGATATGTGGGTGCGCTTGATTTAGTGCACAAGGTGGGCGGAGTTCTCACCTTAGGACCAATGACTCCCCCTCTCAAATATGCAAAGCTTACTTGGAAGGGTGTTCACGCTAAATCAAGTGGACTTCGGAGATTAATACACTAGAACATTTAGGAGACGTTTCCTGGAGCTAGTCCTATCTGAGGGCTATGTTTCATGGAGCTGTCCTGATAGAAATGTCTGTTATGTCTTTCATTTGACTGCTTTTGGGTTTCCTCTGTGTCTATGTAATTTCTACTGGCCCTTGAGAGCTGGCAGCGGCTGTACTTTCCCAGTATGTTTGTTTGCTTACATAATGAATGAACTCACGCTGCCATTTGCACGTAAGCTGAGCTGCAGCTCATTTCCCTCGTCTTAAGAGGAAGAAAAAAAAGAAGAAATATGAGCATTTCATATCTGCCGTTTGTGCCTACTTTGATTTGGTTTCTTACGTTTGCGCTACACATCGTGTTATACCGTCACCTTGGTTACCGCTGTTACATCTATACACTGTAAAACCTTCAGGTCCCACAACGCTCCCCACACCCTTCATTCGTATAAAGATTTGTTATAGAGGCCATATGTTTGATGCAAAGCATGGTGGGGTACATACAGATTCTCTCAATAAATTCTCTCTGGATAATCTGAATCAGTGGATGTGTGTGACTGTTACTCTGGATGCAATGGTCCAACATGATGGTTCCTATGGATACTATGTACAGGGTTCTAATTACAGGGGGGCCTGGGGGGGTTTGACCCCCCTAATGAAACATATATATTACTTAACTGATATCAGTTAAATTAATTATCAATTGGTTTGAGCGAGATTTGAACCAGGGGTACCATGTTTGTCAGTAGACTCAATGGTACACATGCTTACCCACTGAGCCACAGAGGGTTCTGATATGAATTTTTTTCCCAATTTGAGACAGTATTAACGTTTCTGTTTAAGTTCTGCCCGTGCTGCATCTGAGACTTCAGAACAGGTTTCGAATTACGGGGGGGCTTGACCCCCCTAATTAAGACTTGGACCCCAAAAGAGGTCAAAACAACAGGTCGGGGGGGGGTTGATACATTTATACATCGTTCTTACCTGTAACCATAAATATTACTTTACGCCCTGGAGAAGAAGTTGACCCCCCTGATTCTCATAGTATTATTCGCACTCTGAACAAAACCACTGGACGCAAATGTTCAAAAGGGTTGTTGAAAATGTATTCAAACCTGAAAAAAAAAAGGAAAATGTAAGAAAGTGAGCCTAGTGGAGGTTATAGCAGGTTTAAACACCTCAGCCATACAAAACAAGACCGGGACCAACAAGATTAGAAACGTTGACACAAATAAAAGGTGACATGTAAAACACGTACGTGTGAGAGCAGATCATGTTATGTTTATATCGTCTACAGATCAACTTCACAAAATCATACCTTCAAAGGCGTGACAAAAAGTCTTAAACCACATATGGGTTTGGATGAAGTTACTTCATTACGTGGGTTCTAAAAAATGCTAAACAAAATATTACGAGTACAAATGTGACAAACACAAAAAAGCTACCCAACATTTTTTTTTACTGCCAATTGTAACAACCCATTAGGACTGATTACTTTTGTGGACTTTTTCCAGATGTGAAAACCAGAAAAGTAAAGAGGAGCACTAGAAGCCGGGGAACAAAAGCTGAAGCACAAGAATCACAAAGTAACTGCTGGACCTACCTTCAAAACATCCCAGAGATTCACAAGACTCAATGTAGCAAAGCAACTAGAAGCTTCCTAATAACAGACTGGTTCACATCTGATCGTTTTTTACACAATAACATGAGACCTATTCCTAATTTCAGAAATATTACATACAAGACAGACACCAAAAGTAGCTAATCACAAAGATTTGTATAACTTCTAAGCAAAAGAGAAACGCAGAAACTCAGAATAGGTGTTAATTGCCAAGATAAAGAAGTGTCAATGACTCCTGCCTCAAGACAGGCATGTCTGGTAGATATGGAGACTATAGACATGTGAGCTGTGTATGTGTAAATGAACAGGTTTATCTTAAAGGTACAGTAGGTAAGATTTGTTCAGTAAAAAAGGCGGTGTGTGGTCCCCTAAATAAACGCAGTGTCAGCTGATTGGACGCGCTATTTCACAAATTTGAATTTATTTGTTACCTGTTGCAGTTTTACGTGTTTTCACGTAAGTGTGCGTGTGTGTGGCGGGGTGTGTGTGTGGCAGTGTGTGTGTGAGGCGGGGGGTGTGTGTGGCGGTGTGTGTGTGAGGCGGTGTGTGTGTGTGAGGCGGTGTGTGTGTGAATCTCTACTTCCGTCCTGGAGCAGGGGGCGGGGGGGCAAACTGAAAGGGGGCGTGTCCCATGAGCCCCATCATGGGCTGGGCAGGGGTGAACTGCTGGGCCATGAGGGGCTGGGGGCCGGGCGGGGGAGGGGCCTGGCCCCCAGAGCCAGACCCCCCCCTGGAGGAGCTGTACTGAGTGCTGCTGCTCTGGTACGGCTCATAGGAGGAGGAGGAGCCTGAAGTGGAGGAGGAGCTGTAGCTGCCACGCCCATCTCTGGAGCTGCGCTCACGGTAAGAGGAGGAGGAGCGGTCTGCATCGCGACTGCCCCTGCTGTCCCCCCTGCTGTCCCCCCTGCTGTCCCCCCTGCTGTCCCCCCTGCTGTCTTTGCCACTGCCACTTCCCCCAACGCTCTTCATGCGCCGATCACACTCATCCTGGTACATCAGGTTGGGGTTGTTGGAGCTGGAGCTGACGCCACGGAAACGGGACCTGCTGCCTAGGAACCGGGAGAGGGGGAGAGTTTGAGGGATACTGAGATAACGAGGGAGGGAGTGATGAGGGAGAGATGGGGAGAGAGAGAGGATAGAGGGGAAGCCACGTTTGCTAACCAAACCAGCACACCCATATAAAGCATCCAGTCAGCCTTCTGTGGAGGCACATGAACCATCACAGCTCACATCACCCTTCAACCCCCCCCCATCTCTCCCTTCACAGTACCTCCCGCCCTCTCTCTCTCCCTCCCTCACCTCCTCCGCTCCCTCCCCCACGGCCGGTGTCGACTAGCTGCAGCAGCTTGGGGTTGATGGCCTGCCGTGCCTCCTCCAGGACACGGAGGAGCTGGCGTGCCTGCCGCAGGTTCCCCGGGGTGAAGAAGGTGTAGGCCGTGCCCTTGTTAGTGCTGCGCGCCGTGCGCCCGATGCGGTGGATGTAGTCCTCAGAGGAGTTGGGGTAGTCATAGTTGATGACAAACTTCACGTCCTCCACGTCTTTGGGTGCGCGGGGGGGAGGGGGAGGGCAGATGGTTAATTGATAGGAGGGAAGAGAGAAAGAGAGAGAGGTTAGCTTGCTGATGTGATGGTCTGTAACACAGAGGTGTGTGTTTCATACTTTCTCAAGGCAAGGTCAGGGTGAAGGGAGGAGGATCAAATATCATCTGCATTTCAGGCAAAGTTTAAAAACAGATTTTAGGACAGACAATACCTGTAAGATACCCGTCTATAAACAGTCACTTACCTGCCTAAAAATACACCAGACAATCTATACTGAGCACAGCACCAAGCGTATCGTCTTTCTGAGAGACTTCCAGGGGCTAGGTCAAGCTGCTGACATGTCCCTGCCTGAGTCATGAGGGGGAAGGTGATGTCACTCCTCTGAAGCGCTCACGTGACACAACGGTGAAGCGAAGGGCAATAGTTGTTTGTGAGGGGTTCAAATTATGGCAAATTTATTTTTAAAGGAAAGGAAAGAAGAGTCTGTTTCTCATTACAGTGGACGTAGGGCTCTGAAGACACTGCTGTGGGTTTAAAACAAGTCTCCTTGTTCGTGTAGATCGGTGATGTGAAATATTGAAGAGGAGGGTGGGGGTGGGAAACGGGGGTACTTACCCTGTCAAGAGATTTAGAAATTACTTACAAGGTTAGCTTTGTCTGCCCCCGTCCCCCCCACCCCGGCCCAGTCCTGGGAGGTCTGCAGGGGTAGGAGGGTTTGGACGGAGGACTACACTGGTTCCTCCCCCCATCCCTCCCAGCGCCTGGGGAGATCCCGGATCCTCGACCAGGACTCAGGCTGGACTGGACCTGACACCAGACTGCCCACGCTGGACTGGACCTGACACCAGACCGCCCTGGAGCCACTCCCGGGGTCCCAGGATGAAGGACCCCAGAATCTAGACCAGGCCCCTTGGTCTCACAACACCATATTCTGCCTCTTCAAGTCTCTCTGCTTCCTGGGAGATGCTGGTTCTGATGGGGGTCAGGGGTCATGGTTAAGTACACTCGACTGCTGCTTGGCTATCGGGTGTTTTGAAATGACTTCCAAAGCAGTGTAAAAAACAGACAGCCTGTCCCTCCGACACAGACAGGCCTGTTCTAGGGACCAGCTGTAAACAGCTGCAGGTCAAGTGGGCATTAGGGTCTGAGATGTAAGTAAAAAATGGGGTTTTCGAAGGTCTTTTGAAGGGGTGTATGTCGGAGGAGACGGCTGGAAGAGACCCAGGGAGGAGACATTCCTTCCAGATCCTTCCTGGATGCCAGCAGAAAGTCCACGAGCCCAGGAGTTGCAGTAACAAGAAACAGACAGTAGGGGGAGCCTGAACACTTAGGGGCTGAGGAGGAGTTTGTGTTGGGGGAGGGGGTTGATCATGTGTGTCTGGGAGCGGGACGGGGCCCTGACTGGGGGGCTGGCTGAGTGGAGGATCATGGGATGTGATCCTTCATAAGCTCAGGGGTCATCTGTACACGAAGCACACACACTCTCACACGCGTGCGCGCGCACACACACACACACACACACACACACACACACACACACAACAGGGCCAACTGGGACAGAGGTCATGAGCTGTGGAAACAGGTTGGGTAAGAGAGGTAGAGAGAGAGAGGTAGGGAGAGAGAGGTAGAGAGAGAGAGGTAGGGAGAGAGAGGTAGGGAGAGAGCGAGGGAGGTAGAGAGAGCGAGGGAGGTAAAGAGAGAGAGAGGTAGGGAGAGAGAGGTAGGGAGAGAGCGAGGGAGGTAAAGAGAGAGAGGTAGAGAGAGAGAGGTAGGGAGAGAGAGGTAGAGAGAGAGAGGTAGAGAGAGAGAGGTAGAGAGAGAGAGGTAGGGAGAGAGAGGTAGGGAGAGAGCGAGGGAGGTAAAGAGAGAGAGAGGTGAAGAGAGAGTGGTGGACAGGAGGCTCCTCCAGGCCAGGACTCCTGCCAGCCAGGACCAGACATGACGACGCCTGCAGGAGGGGTGGGGGGGTCGGCCCGGCCCTGCCTGGGGGGGGGGGGCTCCAGGGAGATGGGGGGCTGCAGGGCAAGGTCAGAGGGGAGCCTGGCCCGCCTGCCTGCCTCCTGGCTGGGCTCTGTCTTCTGGTAACGCACCACCGCTCCTGGCCACCGGGGGCAGCACTGACGGGGATGAGGGCTACAGGGGGCTGACACACCTGATCCAAGTCTGCCCACACAATGTTGCTGTAGGAAACTGGCCATTGATTGGAATGTATGTAGGTGCTGTCATGGGAGGGGTGGGGGGGGTGTCCCGTATGGTGGCCATGGTGGGGGGGGGACAGGTGTGGGGGGGGGGTGGTCCATCGCCAAGTCTCTGGGGTGTCTTGAGTTAACTGTTACGTTGTGAGAGTGGTGCGTTACTGTCACAGGCCCCGCCTCCTCCATGCCCCGCCCCGCTTGCCCCTCCCACCCCGGGGGCAAATTTGGAATCCCAGCAGCACCCCGCGCCGCCACCCCCATCCGCCCGTTGCCCAGGCAACCGGGCTCGTGGACGGGGGGAGGAGCTTACCGAGGGCTCTGGTCTGGGTTTGGAGAGTTGGCCCTTTTCTGGGATTGATTAATCAGGCCGTCTCTCTCCCCCGAGTTTCTCTCATCAACTCAGGCTTCGATTAGTCATGCCTGGGTCAGGCGGCAGGCTCTCGAGGGCCTGTGTGCTTCTAGTTGCCGGAAGAGAAATGTGGAAACCAAAACAAAAAATGGAAACAAAAATAAAAACACAGAAAAAACAAAAATTAGGTCAAAGAAAATTCCAGATGTGGTTAAGGGAGGCTGCATCACCAACCACCATCCAGTTAGGCTACGTTCAGGAGCTGACTGACAGGCTACACATCACTGCTCTGCTACGTGCTCTGTAGGCCTGGCTGCCTGTGGACCTGAGGCCGGCTGCAGGCACCAGGGCTGCAGGCACCAGGGCTGCAGGCGGGGCTTCTCACTGCTAACACGGACAGCAGCGCTCCTACTGGGCTACTAACATGCAGGCTGGGACGACCCACCCACAGCATCACACTGTGTGAGTGGACAGCTACTGTGTGTACTGTGTGTGTGTGTGTGTGTGTGTACTTTACCTAGACCACGCGAGGCCACGTCAGTAGCGATGAGGATGGGAGCCTTGCCACTCCGGAACTCTGGACACACCACAGGGGTCAGAGGTCAGACAGAACAGAGGTCTCAAACAGCAGGATAAACAGAGGGGTTTACAAGCAGGGGAAACAGTTGGAGTAACCAGAGAGGAGTACACAGGAAGAGAGAGTACTGTGTGTGTGTGTGTTTTGGGGGGTGTTACAGCAAAATAATTGGAGCAGAATGGACTGACTACAAGCACACTGAACAGCACCAGGCCTGTTCCGAGGCAGAATAGACTTCCTCCATCACCAGGGGGTCTCTCTCACCAGTCAGCACCCAGTCTCTCTCAGGCTGGCTCTTGTCACCATGGATACACATAGCTGGCCACCTGAGGGCAGAAGTAACACATTTACAGTGTGTGTGTTGAGAGAGGTGTGAGTGTGAGAGAGAGAGAGAGAGAGAGAGAGAGAGAGAGAGAGAGAGAGAGAGCGAGAGAGAGAGAGAGAGAGAGAGAGAGAGAGAGAGAGAGAGAGAGAGAGAGAGAGAGAGAGAGAGAGAGAGAGAGAGAAAGAGAGAGAAAGAGAGAGAGAGAGAAAGAGAGAGAGATGTGTGTGTGAGAGAGAGGGATGGAGAAACAGAGGGATGGAGAAACAGAGGGATGGAGAAACAGAGGGATGGAGAAACAGAGGGATGTGGGATGTGGAGGGAGAGAGCTTACCCATCCCGTCTCATCCTGCGGGTCAGGTCATCACAGCGCTTCTTGGTCTCCACAAAGATGATGGTCTTGTTCTCCTTCTCAGCCATGATCTCCTCCATCAGCTGGAGCAGTCTGGGGAGGGAGGACAGACCCCGGGGGAGAGGAGAGACAGATAGATAGACAGATAGAGGGGAAACGATTTGAGGGGGTAGTAGAGAAGGTAGAAAGAACATGATGAACACTAGTGGTTCAATTATGTCAGAAAGAACCCAGTCCAGTCCAGTGTCTCTCTCTCTTACTTGTTGTCCTTCTCGTTCTCCATGCACACGTCCACTATCTGCAGGATGTTGTGGTTGGCGCTGAGCTCCAGGGCGCCCACGTTGATCTGGACATAGTCCCGCAGGAAGTCCTCTGCCAGCTGGCGGACCTCCTTGGGCCAGGTAGCGCTCCACATCAGGGTCTGACGGTCAGGCTGAGAGAGAGAGAGAGAGAGAGAGAGAGAGAGGGGGGGGGGGAGAGAGAGAGAGAGAGAGAGAGAGGGGGGGGGGGAAGAGAGAGAGAGAGAGAGAGAGAGAGAGAGAGAGAGAGAGAGAGAGAGAGAGAGAGAGAGAGAGAGAGGTTACTTAATGAACCGGTATCAGGCAGCAGGAGACAGCCCTGGACCCAGCCCCAGCCCCTGCCCCAGCCCCTGCCCTAGCCTCGGACCCAGCCCCTGCCCTAGCCCCTGCCCTAGCCCCTGCCCTGGACCCAGCCCCTGCCCTGGACCCAACCCCTGCCCCAGCCTCTGCCCTCTCACCCTGATCTGGTCGACGATCTTGCGGATCTGGGGCTCAAAGCCATGTCCAGCATCCTGTCAGCCTCGTCCAGGACCAGGAAGGTGCAGCGCCGCAGGTTGGTCTTCCCTGCCTCCAGGAAGTCGATGAGACGCCCAGGCGTGGCGATGCAGATCTCCACACCTGAGGGACAGGAAGAGCTGCTCAGTGGGGGCAGCCTGCTGCCTCCCCAGCCTGCTGCCTCGCCAGCCTGCTAAGGGCCAATGAAGAACTAGGAAAGGCAGTAAAGAAAACAGTGACTCTGAACAATCTCACGTCCGGTCTCCAGCTCGGTCTCACCTCTCTCCAGGTCTCTGATCTGGGGCCCCTTGGGGGCGCCTCCATACACACAGGTGCTCTTGATGCGAGACGACCTTCCGTAGTCATGGGCAACCTGCTGTACCTGCTGGGCAAGCTCTCTGGTGGGGGCGCCAGGACCAGGCACTAACACACACACACGGACAGACAGACAGACACACACACGTTAAGACAGCCCCAGCTTATACATAACAATTCCTTGAGAATTCATTGACTCCTTTAAAATGTTTCTTCATTTGAAAAAAATATTGATATTAACACTCACTTTAAATACCCAGAAACTAATAAGAAGTAAAGGTAAGTTTTAGGGACAGCTGAAGGATCAGTGTGTAGGATTATCAGCAGACTTGTTTATGATTTATGATTGTGTTGTGACTCACGATGGGTCCCTGTCCTCTCTCCAGGTAGGGCTGGTGGCTGATGTGGACAAGGGCCGGCAGGAGATACTGAGGACAACAACATAGAACATAGAACAGGAACTTCAGTTTGTAGGACACATGTTAGTCTAGGCTTAAAACACACCCTGAAACTCCTAGTCCACTTCTGCTTGAAGGGACCTGCATGCTCTGATAACCATGACGATATTGGTGATAATGACAGAGATGGTAACGGAGACAGGGTGGATGGTGGAGCGTCTTACCGACAGGGTTTTCCCTGAGCCGGTCTGGGCGATGCCCACCATGTCCCTGCCACTCAGCGCCAGAGGGAAGCCCTGGGCCTGGATGGCTGTGGGCTCCTTGAAGTTCTGCTGCATCAGCACGTCCATTACGTACTCTGGAGCCGAGGCGGGGAGGGGCAGGAGGGCAGGAGGGGCAGTAGGGGGGAGGGGCAGGAGGGTAGGAGGGCAGGAGAGTAGTAGGGCAGCTGTGCTTGGAGATGTAGGCTATACTAGGATTAGATCACCTGCAGGATCTTGCAGGTGTAATGGATGTTCTTTTTCTTAGGACACCATCTTAATAAACAAATCAAGCCATTGTGTGTGTGTGTGTGTGAGAGAGAGTGAGTGTGTGTTCTCACGTGGGAAGTGGGCCTGAGAGAAGCTGGTGACAGGCTTGGGGCAGCCTGAACCTCGGATGGTGATCTCCTTTTTCCTGCGAAACTCCTCTAGGTCATACTGGAACACACAAACGCACAGGGTTATAAAACATTTCACTTTTCATCATGTAGGAAAGCTTAAGATTTTGGAGTGTGTGAGTGTGTGTGTGTGTGTGTGTGTGTGTGTGTGTGTGTGTGTGTGTGTGTGTGTGTGTGAGAGAGAGAGAGATACCTGGCTAATGCGCTGCACATCTGGGTGCTCTTTGTAAAAGTTCTTCTCGAACTTAGGAAGTTGGTCCAGGTCCCATTTCTTTTTGCGTAAACGCTCTCCGGGGTTCCCAAACTTACCACCCCTGCTCGACCCGAAACGGGGACTTCTAAAAAATATAATACACGTAAAAGAGAATACAATCACCCACAATGGCATATCTTTTTGGAATACAAAAACATTTTTTATTATTGGTTAACTGCCTTTACCTACCCCCTATCGCGACCCCGGTCACGGTCCCTGTCACCGTACGATGAGCCTCCTCTCATTTCAGATGACTGTTGGATTAGCAAACACGTCGTTTACGAAAACTGCAACAACAACAAAAAAGGTACGTGTTTAATCAATCTAATGTTTGCCACGAGTTGCACCTGTTGTGCAAACGCTTGCCTACAGTGATAAGAGTGAGTTACTAGCTAGAGTACATGCAGTACTGATACAAGCGTACCAGTGCCATTCCTGGAAATACAAGGATAAACAACAGTTAGCTAACGTTAAAGAAAAATAAAATGCACACAAAACTGTTTTGACTACTTAGTTAATGAAAAAGCATTACGACTACGACTACTAATACTTAGATACTAACCAAAGTTCTATGCTGTGAAGGGCTGCTGTTTTGTTATTGTTGATTTCGTCTTCTTCTTTCTTTTTACGTGAAGACGGCTTCCTGCTTTTCGACTGTAATGATTGGTGTGCTGGCCTGGCGACCAAGCAAACAGCGATATGATTGGCTGGCCAACGAGTCAAAGCGAACCAGTGGTAGACGACGCGTACTGTGGAATGTTGTAGAACGCCAAAGCAATGCATGAATAGTAATCAGAATCAGAAAGGGTTTTATTCGCCATGAAAGTTTGCACAGACAAGGAATTTACTTTTGCAGGAAGGTGCATACATTAAACATATAGGAATCCTAAAACGTAAATATGTGGTCTAACTATACTTAAGGTACAAGTCTACCTAATACTAATAAAAAATATAAAATAAAATATAAAGTAGCCAAATAATTTACAATATAAAAATACAAATAGTACAAGAGATACAAATAGTGTAATATTGTGTAATTGCAATGTGCTTAAAGCGTCTGTTCCGAATAAGCATTACTGACATAAATTACAATGCGAGAGGAAAGGTATAAATGTATAAAATGAATTTATTGAAAAAGAAAAAAAGATTGTATTTCTGTTCACTATATATGAGTTTACATATGTAAAAATTACATGCAAATGTGAATATTCTGTTTACATGCAACACATTGCTACAAAAACAAATGTACTCTATGCATACAAAATGCATAAATTTTTCTGAGTACTACAGTTGTGTACAGTATTGACTTTTCCCAATAAACGTGTTGCTACTGTTAAAATCTGTATTTTTTGAAATTTTTATTTAACCTTTATTTACCCAGGCAAGATCATTAAGAACAAATTCTTATTTACAATGATGGCCTGAAGTATCTAAGGTATCTAAAAAGCTCAGTGATACACAATAGCATTCAGCTAGACAAAAGTGACATTCTTGTATAGTACAATAACAAGACAATGTGAACACAACAGTAGAATAGACATCTATTTGTGTGTGTCGGTTGGCATCTGGGCGTATTCTGATTCTGCTGCCAGCTCCTCCTCATCATCATCATCATCATCACTGGGGGGGCGGCTACGCTTAAAGAACCCCACCTGAACACACACACACACACACGCACACACGCACACACACACACACACGCACACGCACACGCACACACACGCACACACACGCACACGCACACACACGCACACACACGCACACACGCGCACACACGCACACACACGCACACATACGCACACACACGCGCACGCACACGCACGCACACACACGCACACATACGCACACACACGCGCACGCACACGCACGCACACGCACGCACACACACACACACACACACACACACACACACACATGGGAAGTAACAAAGTACAAATTCTCTCCTATCCTTCACGATGTGTGTGAAAAAACGTTTTTGAAAAGTTACAATTAGAAAGTTTGAAAAAAGTTTTTCTAAAAAAGGTTAGAAAAAAACGTTTTGAAAGTTTGAAAAAACTTTTTCTAAAAAAGGTTAAAAAAAATTTTTTGAAATATTTATGTTCCTTCTAATTTTCTAAACACACATAAATCAAACATGAAGTGAAACCATTGACCGTGATAAAAAGAGAGCTCTGTTAGAGCAGAGAGGAGTGCCGTGCCCCAGATGTCTGCTGGCCGTACCTTCCAGAAGATGAAACAGAGCAGAGCCAGCAGGAGAAGGCCAGAGATGATGGACACAACTATCCACCACACTGGCACCTCCTTCTCACCATCCGGACTCCTCCACAGAACACTGGTCTTAGTCTGTGCACACACACGCACGCACACACACACACACACACACACACACACACACACACGCATGCACACACACACGCACGCACACACACACGCACGCGCACACACACGCACACGCACACATGCACGCACACACATGCACGCACACACACACGCACGCACACACAGAGATAAAGGCAAGTGAAGTGTGGTATAACAGCCAAGGACTACTGTGCTGTGGGAGGAATCAGGAAGTACTTATGTGCATTTGTTAATCACAATCAGTAGATCAGCTTTGTCATCTGTTCACGTATCTTATTGATTGGATCTATACTGAGTCACCGGCCGTCTCTTCCCCAGTGCTTACCTCGGCGTGTCCACTGGACAAGTCCTGGGGTTGGATCTTGGAAGCTGTAGATGTGACTTCGTACTTTGCGGAGGACCGGAGGTCAAAGTTCACGTACGGCCTCTGAAGAGAGAGAGAGACCATGTACTGTAGAGATATCATCGCTTCCCTCTTTCACTCTCCTACTCTCTCTCTTCTTCTTGTCTTTACTGTCTCTCGCTCCCTCTCTCTTACCTGCGTGAAGGTATGGAGCCAGAGTCGAGCGGAGATCCTGACCACAGAGCTCCAGCCACGCTGCAGACCAGTGGCCTCGCACACGAACCTCACACATCCTTCCCCTCCGCTGCAGTTCTGCAGAGAGACAGGGACACACTCTCACCACACACTGACCACTCACTCAGCAGGCAAGGACAGCATCAGGCGAGGCCTGTGCGTGTCTGTGTTGATGTGACTGATCAGGTGTAGTGTACCACGAGGATGGTTCCTCTTTGTGGAGGCTCATGCTGGTGTGTCTCTGGGTGCTGCTGGAAGCTCTCCATGGCTCGCTCTGTTACGTTGGATGCCAGCTGTTGCAGAGGGAC
>NC_085019.1:1160378-1168848 GCF_963692335.1 Osmerus eperlanus
TCGAGAGACAGAGACGGAGAGAGACAGAGACAGAGAGAGAGAGAGAAAGAGAGAGAGACAGAGACAGAGACGGAGAGATACAGAGATAGAGAGAGAGAAAGAGAGAAAGAGAGAGAGACAGAGACAGAGAGAGAGAGAGAGACAGAGAGAGAGACAGAGACAGAGGGAGAGAGACGGAGGGAGAGAGACAGAGACAGAGAGAGAGACAGAGAGACAGAGAGAGACAGAGACAGAGAGAGAGACAGATAGAGACAGAGAGAGAGAGAGACAAAGAGAAGGTGGATGGAGGGAGAGAAAGAGTGAGAGACAGTGAAATGATCAGGGAGAGAGAGGTATGGTGCAAGACTGGCAGGCAGAGTCTCACCCATCGTTGTTGATATCGGTCACTGCTACACTGTGGCCAAAGTAGGAAGCCACCTGGAACGTAGAAGGGGACCAAAATTAGAACATCAGAGGTCGAACATCGAGAACATTCTAAGAACAGATTTGGAACCCTAAAACAACCACAGGTGTCCCGCTTCCAGGTGTTCAGGTAAATGTCTATGACAGGGGGTGGGGCCCTGCTACGGGCTGGTCTCACCTGAGTGCCTGGGAAGGTGGGGTGCACTGCTATGGGCTGGTCTCACCTGAGTGCATGGGAAGGTGTGGTGCACTGCTATGGGCTGGTCTCACCTGAGTGCATGGGAAGGTGTGGTGCACTGCTACGGGATGGTCTCACCTGAGTGCATGGGAAGGTGTGGTGCACTGCTACGGGATGGTCTCACCTGAGTGCATGGGAAGGTGTGGTGCACTGCTACGGGATGGTCTCACCTGAGTGCATGGGAAGGTGTGGTACACTGCTACGGGCTGGTCTCACCTGAGTGCCTGGGAAGGTGTGGTGCACCAATAGGATCCTGCTGCTGTCCCCGTCATAGATTTTCACCTGAGAACCAAAACAAAAAGAAACACACTGTTGTTTATGCCATTCTGTTACATTTGACATGAACGTTGTATTTTCTTGCGTACTCTTTTGTCCAAAGCAAAATATAAGTTGTATAAGCAATTCCCAAACTTTTGCGGCCCACTTGCACAGCCCCCCTATAGATCTGTTCACTTAATTTGCGCTGATGACATGACTGATCACATGACTGATCACATGACTACACCACGAGAGCCAAACAGTTCGCTTTCACAGCATTTTTTTGGAGAGATCAAAGAAGCCACAGTAAGCACACATTGTAAAGAGAGGTGACCTGTAACTAACCTACAACCATTCCTATAACTCCGCCGGGGGAAAAGGCCAGGTCTAGAACTTCCGGTGAAGTTAGAAACGTGACTTTTAATGACCAGGTATTTTCAGTTCAAATTGGGATACCTTAGTAGGCTACTGTAAATTAAAGTAGCGCTACTACTGTAGGCTACACTAGACGGATTAGCACTAGTTGTTACAGACTCTGAAAACAGGGACTGACTAACGATTGAGCAATACAACTTTTCTGCTATACAATACTTTAAAGCCTGTATTTGAGTGCAAATTAACTAACCAACATCAAGAAATGTACCTTATACTCATGGAAAGTAGGTATAGAGTACACTATAACCTAACACACGCGATTATATAAATCACATACAGCTCAACCTAGCAACAGGAGAAAACGTAAAGATTTCGAGCATGCGCAAGGAAGGGGGAACAGGGGAACTGAATTTTCCAGAGGAACACAGGCGTTTAATAGCTAGCGATAGCTAGCTAGCTATTTGACTGTGTGAGTTAGATGAACCTTTACTTCGTAATTATCAATATAGCTTGAAACGTACAATTTGAACCCCTTTTCCCTCTTGCTTGAAGGGCAGCAACATAGGATACATCGTTAAATGTCAATTTGGGATGATAGCCGGAACTCCTCGGAAAAAATTGCATTTTCTGTTTGAGGACCAACGCAACTGCTAACTACCGGAAGTTGTTGACTCGGCTTGCGCAAAATTTGGAAGTGATGCGTACATAGTGTGCCATGGACCACAGGTTGGGGATCGCTGTTAAGTTTATATTTAAGTACAGTAGATTGTTTTTATCAGTGTTAGCGGTTGACTGCCGATATTCTGTAACAGAGGATGTACTTACTGAGCCAGAAGTGTCTCTGTCATTAGGGACTCCCACCACGTAATCTACAGCACAGGAAACACTTAGACAGGCATAACGCGTGTGTGAGCTTGTGTGTATTAATTGTTTATGTGTGTGTGTGTGTGTGTGAGCGTGAAGGGTCAGACCTGTTAATGTGTCTCCAGTCAGCTCCCCTGTTGCCACAGAGTAACCTGTAGAGACACATCAAGGACACCCCAGATGGATAGATAACCATGGCAACCTCCCACAACGTCTTTACTTTGCATCTCAGCATTCACCGGGGATTAAGAGACTCATTTATGATCCACCTGGGATTTGAGATTTGAGCCACGGGCACACAGTTCTTCTTCCTTGCTTCCGTAAGTGACAGGGATTACATTCAATTACTGTCACAGAACGTTGGGATCTCACCATGGTAACGGTCGTAGCCACCAGTCTCTGGTGAGACGGTCTCTCCAGGAACGAAGCGGACAGGCGTACTGGTCTTAGCGCTGTCTATGATGTCACGCAACGCCGCACTGATCACCTGACCTGGGGAACGACCAATCCCAAACCAATCACAACATCGCCGAAACATCATTTTTAACTTGTTAATCACCCTGTTGGGCCTGTAAACAACCAATCGAATTGTGGGAAGGAATAACTCCCAGCATGACCACCAGGGGGCAGCATTTACCTTGAAAGTAGTATCCCCCCGGGGCGCCGATCACCACCCTGTCATCCTGGAGCAGAGCACAGCAGGGCACAGCAGAGCACAGCAGGGCACAGCAGGGCACAGCAGAGCACAGCAGGGCACAGCAGAGCACAGCAGGGCACAGCAGGGCACAGCAGAGCACAGCAGGGCACAGCAGAGCACAGCAGGGCACAGCAGAGCAGAGCACAGCAGGGCAGAGCACAGCAGGGCAGAGCAGAGCACAGCAGAGCACAGCAGAGCACAGCAGAGCACAGCAGGGCACAGCAGAGCACAGCAGGGCACAGCAGAGCACAGCACAGCAGAGCACAGCAGAGTAGAGTACAGCAGAGCACAGCAGGGCACAGCAGAGCACAGCAGGGCACAGCAGAGCACAGCAGAGCAGAGCACAGCAGAGTAGAGCACAGCAGGGCACAGCAGAGCACAGCAGAGCAGAGCACAGCAGAGTAGAGTACAGCAGGGCACAGCAGGGCACAGCAGAGTAGAGTACAGCAGGGCAGAGCACAGCAGAGCACAGCAGAGCAGAGCACAGCAGGGCAGAGCACAGCAGGGCACAGCAGAGTAGAGTACAGCAGGGCACAGCAGGGCACAGCAGAGCACAGCAGGGCACAGCAGAGCACAGCAGAGCAGAGCACAGCAGGGCAGAGCACAGCAGAGCACAGCACAGCACAGCAGAGTAGAGTACAGCAGAGCACAGCAGGGCACAGCAGAGCACAGCAGGGCACAGCAGAGCACAGCAGAGCAGAGCACAGCAGGGCAGAGCACAGCAGGGCACAGCAGAGCAAGCACAGCAGGGCACAGCAGGGCACAGCAGAGCACAGCAGAGTACATTACAGCAGAGCACAGCAGAGCAGAACACAGAGAGCAGAGCAGTCAGGGTACAGGGATAGACCTGCTAATACAGGATGGTCTGTCTACAGTATCAGAGAGAGAACTGCTGGGGTTGGTTCAGAAGTACCTTGGTGACGTCGGAACTGAAGCCTGCTTCACAGTAGCGCCTGTCGTTTACTGGGGAGGAAACACAGAAGAAGACATTTGAATGAAAAACAACAGTTTTATAGCTGAAGTTAACAGTACAGGTAGGGATTTGTAGTTAAAGCCCATATTTTATTTACTGGCATTTGTAGTTTTTGTCTAAACTGTATTTGAGAGTGCTGTAGGGATTTGTAGTTTTAGTCAGTACTGTATTTGCGGGCTTTGTAGTCAGCCTCCACTAGGTTGTCTCTGCAGGGAGAGTAGTGGAGCGACTGTCCTGTCTGGACGTTGAGCAGCAGGCAGGTTCCCACAGGGGTGTTCTCTGACTCGCCCCTCTCTGTCTTCACGTTCCAGTGGAAGAGAGGTGCACAGGCCTGCAGGAGGAGGGAGGGGAGAGAGGGAGGGAGGGAGGGAGGAAGGGATGAGAGGGGAGGGAGGGATGGATGAGAGGGGAGGGAGGGATGGATGAGAGGGGAGAGAGGGACGGATGGATGAGAGGGGAGAGAGGGATGAGAGGGGATAGAGGGATTGACAGAGAGAGAGAAAAAAAAGGGAGAGAAACCGACAGAGAGGGAGAGAGAGAAGACGAGGATGATAAGGAGGGGTTCAAGGGTCAGAGTCAGGTCATGGGTCGGGGGTATGGGCTGGGGGGGTCAGGGGGACCGGGGGTGGGGGTCAGGGGGACTGGGGGGGTCAGGGGGGGGTCAGGGGGACTGGGGGGTCAGGGGGGGGTCAGGGGGACTGGGGGGGTCAGGGGGACCGGGGGGTCAGGGGGACCGGGGGGTCAGGCGGACCGGGGGGTCAGGGGGACCGGGGGGGTCAGGGGGACCGGGGCCTCACCAGGATGTGGTCCTGTAGCGAGCGGACAGAGGCTCCAAGCCACTGATGAGACTTGGAGGTCTTCTGCTGCAGGTTGGGAGTACGGAAGGTCTCGTCCCCTAGGAGAAACACACCATCATTACCTAGACTTACAACATCATCACCCAGACAACCCTCTGACACGCCAGAGAGAGACAGACAGATAGACAGTCAGAGGAAGACAGATGGACAGAGAGGCAATGGACAGAGACTAATTGTAAAGATGAGAACACGGCAGCGTCCTACCTTTGAGGTCAAAGTTGAGGACGTCACAAGCCCCCCCTGAGGACGACCATGGACAAAAGAACACAGCCCCCCCCTCGATGACTCCCGGCTGGCTGGAGTTGGCTCTGGGTGCCCCAACCACCACCCCCAGCCTGAACGCACACACACACGTGCACACACATACAAAAATCAAAACATTTATGGCTTTCATTTAGAATTGAGGAATTGAATACTCAGGTTTTGTCTGAGCAAGCAGAAATTATGCACCTCCAGAACACTCACGTTGTGTTAGGCAGCTGGTAGAAGTCAGCGGAAAAGCTGAAGTAGCTTCCCTCTGGTCCAGAGAAGAGGGACATGTTGACCAGGTCCAGGTTCAGACCCTGGCAGCAGGGCAGCAGGGCAGACAGCAGGAGGCACACACAGTAGGCTGGTGCCCCCAGCCTGCCCTCCACCCCAACCCTCACCCTGCCCCGGTCCCTCACCCTGCCCTCCACCCTGCCCCGGACCCTAGTGTGGCTGCTGACTCCATCTCTGCCCCCGACCTCGTTCATTTGCTCCTCCATCTTCCTCTCTGCTGCTGTACAGCTGGTGTTGTGCTGCTGGTGTTGTGCTGCTGGTGCTGTGCGTGGGGATCCTCTCCCGCTTCAGTATCTACAACCTCATTAACGCTTTCTGCCTTCCTGCATCGCCACTTCCTGCGTGATTCTACCATATCTTCTGCTTTCACATATGCCTCACACACACACCAACACACACACGCACCCTCACACA
Source organism: Osmerus eperlanus (assembly GCF_963692335.1). Taxonomy (NCBI): domain Eukaryota; kingdom Metazoa; phylum Chordata; class Actinopteri; order Osmeriformes; family Osmeridae; genus Osmerus; species Osmerus eperlanus. The sequence goes on from NC_085019.1 coordinate 1,165,997, forward strand.
CACACACCACTACGCATGCTTGAACTGAAGGCTGTCACAGATACAGTGAGGGCTGTGGTGTGAGTAGAGTGGGCTTTGTGAGTTGGGGCTGAGGGAAGTGTGTGTGTGTGATGTCATTGCGGTGAGATGTTAGCATGCCAATCAGCGAAGCAGAACTAACTGCAGTCCCTCTGCTTCCTGCTGATAGGAGACCAGAGGGACGGACACACCAGGACGAGACGGACTTCTGACAAAACTGTACTTTAATAAAGAACCCTCCCAGTTGAGACTCGACTGTTTTGATGATTCCTACGGCGACAGTAGGCATGAACAGGCGTTCATGGATACTCACCGAGCTACGTCGGCATGGAGATATGCAGACGTAGATATATTTACTATGCGTGTGTGTGTGGAACTGACAAAACCTGACAACAAACACAGTTATGGATACTGCTGAGGACCTGAGATGTCACGACAAGGATGTAGAACACGACAGTAGTGTAGTTAGGGTGTGTACTCTAGCACAGTATTTCAGTAAACACTGTTGCGTGTGCTTGACTGTACACAGTCAGGCTGCATTCTCTAAAGTGGTGGGCTGCTTTTGATGATCCTTTGGAAAGAGTTCCTTAAACTCCGCCCACCAGTCGCCAGGGCAACTCCATCGTGGGTGGAGCAGGAGGTCATGCAGCAGGCTGGCTAGCCACGCCCCCACACATGGCCCCGCCCAGTACACCTGTCCAGACATAAGTCTCACATGAACTCATTACAGGGTCATAGATTACGGACGTCAAATGATACAGGACTGTCTCAATCTGACCAGCCCCTGATGCAGGACAACACATTGTTATCTTGATATCTTAACGGATGTCGTGACAGAACAGGAAGTTCAGCACAGGAAGATCAGCACAGGAAGTTCAGCACAGGAAGATCAGCACAGGAAGTTCAGCACAGGAAGTTCAGCACAGGAAGATCAGCACAGGAAGTTCAGCACAGGAAGTTCAGCTCACCCAGTGGTTGGTGAAGTTGAGAGTGACCAACGCTGGACCGAACGACCGGGCTGGGTTCATCCCACAACCTGTGTAGCTGATCTGGAACACACACACACACACAGGTACAAGCACACACACACACACACACACACACAGGTACAAGCACACACAGACACACACACAGGCACACACACAAAACCCATCAGCACAAACCCACATTGCGACATCATGGAGCACGAGGATCAGAGACCAATCACAATCCTCACCGCCACCAGGTGACCAAGCGTGACAGACAAGCCGACCAATAGGGGGCCTGGGAGATGGAAGGCAGATTTGGGGCGTGCAGTAGCGAGGACACACAGGACCAGTTGGAATGTGACGGCCATCTCTACCAGGACGGCCTGGTACGGACGCACTCCCTCTGATACCTGCCACACACACACACACACACACAAAGTGATCAAATATAGAACACTTCAATCCCCCCCCCCCCACACACACTGAATACACACTTATACAAACGTATATATACTGTGATATACAAACACTCGGATACCTACGTGAATACACTCACACACAGACACACACCACATGTACCAGATCCCACACACAGACACACACTCACCCACAGACACACACACACACACACGTAGAAACACACACCACATGTACCAGATCCCACACACAGACACACACACACCCCATGTAGAAACACACACCACATGTACCAGATCCCACACACACACACCTGGTTGAGAGCCAGCGTGTCTCGGAGGTGAGGAGGCAGCAGAGCCAGCAGCACGCAGCAGGAACACACTGCCCCCAGGAGCTGCCCGCCCACGTACAGGGTCGCCCTCCAGGGGCTGATCCTCAGACCAGCCGCCAGCGCCAAGGTAACGGCCGGGTTCAGGTGGACCCCGCCCACAGAGGAGGCGGGACCCAGACACAGCCCCACCAGGCCCACGGAGGTCCCGAACGCCAGTGCCACCCTGAGACCTGGAGCAGGACACTGCAGGTGTGGCCTGGAGGCTGAGTCTGGGGGAACAGCAGGGGAGAAGTCTGGGGAGACTCCTGCAGACAAGCTGGTAGAGAGACCGGTGAGTAGGCCGGTGGAGAGACCAGCGGAGAGATCAGTAGAGAGACCATTGTATAGGCCATCGGGGAGTCCAGGGGGTTCCCAGATCTGCTCAGAGGGCCACAGCAGGACTGAGGCCAGGCTGGAGAAGAGGAAGACGCTGGTGCCTAAGAACTCACACAGGATGTCTCTGAGGAAGGACAGCGTCCAGATGTCCCTCAGGACCAGAACCAGACTGGACAGAACCCTCATGATCACAGACCGACCGACTGTCACTGAGTTAGTTTGTTTGTCAACCTGTCTGTCTATCTGTCTGTCTGCCTCCTAGTCTGCCTGTCTGTCTATCTGTCTGTCTGTCTGCCTCCTAGTCTGCCTGTCTGTCTGTCTGTCTGTCTGTCTCAGCAGTAAGCCAGCAGCCCAGTGTGTGTCCTCAGCCTAACAGACCCACCTATATAGGGCTCTGCTGGGCTGGCGACGCCCACGTCAGGTGAGGGGGGGGTCCTCACACTCATCCTGGGTGTGTAAGGACCGCTACTCTGGGATATGCGGTGTGTGTGAGGAGTGGAGGGTGGGCGGGATCAGGCATGGAGGGAGGAGTGGAGAGATGGAGGAGGGAAGGTATGGAGGTGTTTGTAAGGAATGGAGGGTGGGTTGAAGGGATGGAATGAGGATTGAAGGGATGGAGGGATGGAGGGACGGAGGGATGGAGGGAGGGCAGAGAGTAGTTTGGCTACGAGGGCCGGCGCACGTGTCAGGCTTCACTCCTGTCTCTCATAGTCTCTCAGACAACGTCTGGTGAATGTCCGTTG